>NC_091292.1:22991273-23008773 GCF_038502225.1 Cherax quadricarinatus | reverse complement strand
GGCAGCAGCAGCACGGTGTGTGAGGCAGCAGCAGCACGGTGTGTGAGGCAGCAGCAGCACGGTGTGTGAGGCAGCAGCAGCACGGTGTGTGAGGCAGCAGCAGCACGGTGTGTGAGGCAGCAGCGGCACAGTGTGTGAGGCAGCAGCAGGACGGTGTGTGAGGCAGCAGCAGCGCGGTGTGTGAGGCAGCAGCAGGACAGTGTGTGAGGCAGCAGCAGCACGGTGTGTGAGGCAGCAGCAGCACGGTGTGTGAGGCAGCAGCAGCACGGTGTGTGAGGCATGAGCGGTACAGTGTGTGAGGCAGCAGCAGCACGGTGTGTGAGGCAGCAGCGGTAAAGTGTGTGAGGCAGCAGCAGCACGGTGTGTGAGGCAGCAGCAGCACGGTGTGTGAGGCAGCAGCAGCACGGTGTGAGACAGAACTAGCACGGTGTGTGAAGCAGCAGCAGCACGGTGTGTGAGGCTGCAGCAGAACAGTGTGAGAGGCAGCAGCAGCACGGTGTGTGAGGCAGCAGCAGCGCGGTGTGTGAGGCAGCAGCAGGACAGTGTGTGAGGCAGCAGCAGCACGGTGTGTGAGGCAGCAGCAGCACGGTGTGTGAGGCAGCAGCAGCACGGTGTGTGAGGCAGCAGCGGCACAGTGTGTGAGGCACCAGGAGCACGGTGTGTGAGGCATGAGCGGTACAGTGTGTGAGGCAGCAGCAGCACGGTGTGTGAGGCAGCAGCGGTAAAGTGTGTGAGGCAGCAGCAGCACGGTGTGTGAGGCAGCAGCAGTACAGTGTGCGAGGCAGCAGCGGCACAGTGTGCGATGCAGCAGAGGCCACGGTGTGTGAGGCAGCAGCGGCACAGTGTGTGAGGCAGCAGCGTTACAGTGTATGAGGCAGCAGCAGTGTGTGAGGCAGCAGCAGCACGGTGTGTGAGGAAGAAGCACCAGCACGGTGTGTGAGGCAGCAGCGGCACAGTGTGTGAGGCAGCAGCGGTAAAGTGTGTGAGGCAGCAGCAGTGTGTGAGGCAGCAGCAGCACGGTGTGTGAGGCAGCAGCAGTACGGTGTGTGATGCAGCAGCAGCACGGTGTGTGAGGCAGCAGCAGCACGGTGTGTGAGGCAGCAGCAGCACGGTGTGTGAGGCAGCAGCGGCACAGTGTGTGAGGCAGCAGCAGCAGCACGGTGTGTGAGACAGCAGCAGCACGGTGTGTGAGGCAGCAGCAGCACGGTGTGTGAGGCAGCAGCGGCACAGTGTGGGAGGCAGCAGCGGCACAGTGTGTGAAGCAGCAGCTGCACGGTGTGTGAGGCAGCAGCAGCACTTTGTGTGAGGCAGCAGCAGCACGGTGTGTGAGGCAGCAGCAGCACGGTGTGTGAGGCAGCAGCGGCACAGTGTGTGAGGCAGCAGTAGCAGCACGGTGTGTGAGACAGCAGCAGCACGGTGTGTGAGGCAGCAGCAGTACAGTGTGCGAGGCAGCAGCGGCACAGTGTGTGAGGCAGCAGCGGCACAGTGTGTGAGGCAGCAGCGGTACAGTGTATGAGGCAGCAGCAGTGTGTGAGGCAGCAGCAGCACGGTGTGAGAGGAAGCACCAGCACGGTGTGTGAGGCAGCAGCGGCACAGTGTGTGAGGCAGCAGCGGCAAAGTGTGTGAGGCAGCAGCAGTGTGTGAGGCAGCAGCAGCACGGTGTGTGAGGCAGCAGCAGTACGGTGTGTGAGGCAGCAGCAGCACGGTGTGTGAGGCAGCAGCGGCACAGTGTGTGAGGCAGCAGCAGCAGCACGGTGTGTGAGACAGCAGCAGCATGGTGTGTGAGGCAGCAGCAGCACGGTGTGTGAGGCAGCAGCGGCACAGTGTGGGAGGCAGCAGCGGCACAGTGTGTGAAGCAGCAGCAGCACGGTGTGTGAGGCAGCAGCAGCACGGTGTGTGAGGCAGCAGCAGCACGGTGTGTGAGGCAGCAGCAGCACGGTGTGTGAGGCAGCAGCAGCACGGTGTGAGACAGAACTATCACGGTGTGTGAGGCAGCAGCAGCGCGGTGTGTGAGGCAGCAGCAGGACAGTGTGTGAGGCAGCAGCAGCACGGTGTGTGAGGCAGCAGCGGCACAGTGTGTGAGGCAGCAGCAGCACGGTGTGTGAGGCATGAGCGGTATAGTGTGTGAGGCAGCAGCAGCACGGTGTGTGAAGCAGCAGCGGTAAAGTGTGTGAGGCAGCAGCAGCACGGTGTGCGAGGCAGCAGCGGCACACTGTGTGAGGCAGCAGCAGCACGGTGTGCGAGGCAGCAGCAGCACGGTGTGTGAGGCAGCAGCAGCACGGTGTGTGAGGCAGCAGCAGCACGGTGTGTGAGGCAGCAGCAGCACGGTGTGTGAGGCAGCAGCGGCACAGTGTGTGAAGCAGCAGCTGCACGGTGTGTGAGGCAGCAGCGGTACAGTGTGTGAGGCAGCAGCAGCACGGTGTGTGAGGCAGCAGCAACACGGTGTGCGAGGCAGCAGCGGCACAGTGTGCGAGGCAGCAGCGGCACGGTGTGTGAGGCAGCAGCAGCACGGTGTGTAAGACAGCAGCAGCAGCAGCATGGTGTGCGAGGCAGCAGCAGCAGCACCATGGTGTGTGAGACAGCAGCAGCAGCACCATGGTGTGCGAGGCAGCAGCGGCACAGTGTGCGAGGCAGCAGCGGCACGGTGTGTGAGGCAGCAGCAGCATGGTGTGCGAGACAGCAGCAGCAGCAGCATGGTGTGCGAGGCAGCAGCAGCAGCACCATGGTGTGTAAGACAGCAGCAGCAGCAGCATGGTGTGTGAGACAGCAGCAGCAGCAGCATGGTGTGTGAGACAGCAGCAGCAGCAGCATGGTGTGTGAGACAGCAGCAGCAGCATGGTGTGTAAGACAGCAGCAGCAGCATGGTGTGTGAGACAGCAGCAGCAGCATGGTGTGTGAGACAGCAGCAGCAGCACCACGGTGTGTGAGACAGCAGCAGCAGCATGGTGTGTGAGACAGCAGCAGCAGCACCATGGTGTGTGAGACAGCAGCAGCAGCATGGTGTGTGAGACAGCAGCAGCAGCACCATGGTGTGTGAGACAGCAGCAGCAGCAGCATGGTGTGTGAGACAGCAGCAGCAGCACCATGGTGTGTGAGACAACAGGAGCAGCAGCGCCATGGTGTGTGAGACAGCAGCAGCAGCACCTTGGTGTGTGAGACAGCAGCAGCAGCACCATGGTGTGTGAGACAACAGCAACAGCACCATGGTGTGTGAGACAACAGCAGGAGCAGCATGGTGTGTGAGAGGCAGCAGCAGCATGGTGTGTGAGAGGCAGCAGCAGCATGGTGTGTGAGAGGCAGCAGCAGCAGCATGGTGTGTGAGACAGCAGCAGCAGCAGCATGGTGTGTGAGACACCAGCAGCAGCATGGTGTGTGAGAGGCAGCAGCAGCAGCATGGTGTGTGAGACAGCAGCAGCAACAGCATGGTGTGTGAGACAGCAGCAGCAACAGCATGGTGTGTGAGACAGCAGCGGCAGCAGCATGGTGTGTGAGACAGCAGCAGCATGGTGTGTGAGACACCAGCAACAGCATGGTGTTTGAGAGGCAGCAGCAGCAGTGTGTTGTGCGAGACAGCAGTAGCAGCATGGTGTGTGAGACAGCAGTAGCAGCATGGTGTGTGAGACAGCAGTAGCAGCATGGTGTGTGAGACAGCAGTAGCACCATGGTGTGTGAGACAGCAGTAGCAGCATGGTGTGTGAGACAGCAGTAGCAGCATGGTGTGTGAGACAGCAGTAGCAGCATGGTGTGTGAGACAGCAGTAGCAGCATGGTGTGTGAGACAGCAGTAGCAGCATGGTGTGTGAGACAGCAGCAGCAGCACCATGGTGTATGAGACAGCAGCAGCAGCAGCGTGGTGTGTGAGACAGCAGCAGCAGCATGGTGTATGAGACAGCAGCAGCAGCAGCGTGGTGTGTGAGACAGCAGCAGCAGCATGGTGTGTGAGACAGCAGCAGCAGCATGGTGTGTGAGACAGCAGCAGCAGCAGCATGGTGTGTGAGACAGCAGCAGCAGCACGGCGTGTGAGACAGCAGCAGCAGCACGGCGTGTGAGACAGCAGCAGCAGCACGGCGTGTGGGACAGCAGCAGCAGCACGGCGTGTGAGACAGCAGCAGCAGCAGCACGGCGTGTGAGACAGCAGCAGCAGCAGCACGGCGTGTGAGACAGCAGCAGCAGAAGCAGCACCATTGTGTGTGAGACAGCAGCAGCAGCATGGTGTGTGAGACAGCAGCAGCAGCACCACGGTGTGTGAGACAGCAGCAGCAGCATGGTGTGTGAGACAGCAGCAGCAGCAGCACGGTGTGTGAGACAGCAGCAGCAGCACGGCGTGTGAGACAGCAGCAGGAGCACGGCGTGTGAGACAGCAGCAGCACCATGGTGTGTGAGACAGCAGCAGCAGCACCATGGTGTGTGAGACAGCAGCAGCAGCAGCATGGTGTGTGAGACAGCAGCAGCAGCACCATGGTGTGTGAGACAGCAGCAGCAGCACCATGGTGTGTGAGACAGCAGCAGCAGCATGGTGTGTGAGACAGCAGCAGCAGCATGGTGTGTGAGACAGCAGCAGCAGCAGCATGGTGTGTGAGACAGCAGCAGCAGCATGGTGTGTGAGACAGCAGCAGCAGCATGGTGTGTGAGACAGCAGCAGCAGCATGGTGTGTGAGACAGCAGCAGCAGCATGGTGTGTGAGACAGCAGCAGCAGCAGCATGGTGTGTGAGACAGCAGCAGCAGCATGGTGTGTGAGACAGCAGCAGCAGCATGGTGTGTGAGACAGCAGCAGCAGCATGGTGTGTGAGACAGCAGCAGCACCATGGTGTGTAAGACAGCAGCAGCAGCATGGTGTGTGAGACAGCAGCAGCAGCAGCATGGTGTGTGAGACAGCAGCAGCAGCATGGTGTGTGAGACAGCAGCAGCAGCAGCATGGTGTGTGAGACAGCAGCAGCAGCAGCATGGTGTGTGAGACAGCAGCAGCAGCAGCATGGTGTATGAGACAGCAGCAGCACCATGGTGTGTGAGACAGCAGCAGCAGCGGCATGGTGTGTGAGACAGCAGCAGCAGCATGGTGTGTGAGACAGCAGCAGCAGCATGGTGTGTGAGACAGCAGCAGCAGCATGGTGTGTGAGACAGCAGCAGCACCATGGTGTGTGAGACAGCAGCAGCACCATGGTGTGTGAGACAGCAGCAGCAGCATGGTGTGTGAGACAGCAGCAGCAGCATGGTGTATGACACAGCAGCAGCAGCATGGTGTGTGAGACAGCAGCAGCAGCATGGTGTGTGAGACAGCAGCAGCAGCATGGTGTGTGAGACAGCAGCAGCAGCATGGTGTGTGAGACAGCAGCAGCAGCATGGTGTGTGAGACAGCAGCAGCAGCATGGTGTGTGAGACAGCAGCAGCAGCAGCATGGTGTATGAGACAGCAGCAGCAGCATGGTGTGTGAGACAGCAGCAGCAGCATGGTGTGTGAGACAGCAGCAGCAGCATGGTGTATGAGACAGCAGCAGCAGCATGGTGTGTGAGACAGCATCAGCAGCATGGTGTATGAGACAGCATCAGCAGCATGGTGTGTGAGACAGCAGCAGCAGCATGGTGTGTGAGACAGCAGCAGCAGCATGGTGTGTGAGACAGCAGCAGCAGCATGGTGTATGAGACAGCAGCAGCAGCATGGTGTGTGAGACAGCATCAGCAGCATGGTGTCTGAGAGGCTGCAGCAGCAGCATGGTGTGTGAGACAGCAGCAGCAGCATGGTGTCTGAGAGGCTGCAGCAGCAGCATGGTGTGTGAGGCAACAGTAGCAGCAGCAGCAGCAGCAGCAGCAGCAGCATATGTGTGAGGTCAAGCAGTCTGATGCACCAGCCTCATCCAATATGCAAATTAATACCACGACGTGAGCGACAAAATGACCCAAGTTACACCTCACAACAAGGCACAGCCTCAGACAGCAGCTTTCTCAGTACGCTTCAGAGAGGCACTTTGTGGTTAGTCATTTATCTGTGTTTCATTACTTCCGTCATCTTCATGTTATTTTGTAAGTATTAATAACCAAATATATTTTGATCGCAAATCGCAATTCGCTTATTCCTGTGCGTGTGTGTGTATAAACACACACACACACACACACACACACACACACACACACACACACACACACACACACACACACACACACACACACATACACACACACACACACTATAAGTGCTTCTG
Source organism: Cherax quadricarinatus (assembly GCF_038502225.1). NCBI lineage: Eukaryota > Metazoa > Arthropoda > Malacostraca > Decapoda > Parastacidae > Cherax > Cherax quadricarinatus. The sequence continues at coordinate 23,002,577 of NC_091292.1, read as the reverse complement.
ATAACTAGTATCTAACACAATTGGTCGAGTATTCAGCAATAAATTATGATATCATAGAAATTAAGTTATTTAATATTTACCCTTCCTGTATTATTTAATACCCATTGTGCAGTAAACATTCCCGTATGTAGTGAACAAATTAAAAATAATTAAAAAATATAGAAAAAGTATCGATATCGTTATCGGTATCGGCCGAAAATTGGGTATCGGTATCAGTATAGGCAATAATTTTGGCATCCCATCACTAATGCATATATATATACATACATATATATATATATATATATATATATATATATATATATATATATATATATATATATATATATATATATATATATATATATCACGAGTATGCTACTTCATTCATGATGTTATTACTTTATTCATGATGTTATTACTTCATTCATGATGTTATTACTTCATTCATGATGTTATTACTTCATTCATGATGTTATTACTTCATTCATGATGTTATTACTTCATTTATGATGTTATTACTTCATTCCTGATGTTATTACTTCATTTATGATGTTATTACTTCATTCATGATGTTATTACTTCATTCATGATGTTATTACTTCATTCATGATGTTATTACTTCATTCATGATGTTATTACTTCATTCATGATGTTATTACTTCATTCATGATGTTATTACTTCATTCATGATGTTATTACTTCATTCATGATGTTATTACTTCATTCATGATGTTATTACTTCATGGGTGGTGCTACTTTGATTACAATTTCTCCTTGCAAGTTTTTTCATTATGTGCAGTTTCTTCTCTCTCCCCAAACTTTTCTAAATACAGGTTAAATAAGGTTAATGTGGAGTAATTTAACCTAACCTTAGTAATTTAACCTAACCTAACTTAGCTTCGAGCTCCGCTTAGATCGTGCAGAAACTGACTCACTGCATCAAGTTGGAAAACTTAGGTTCTGTCTGGAGGACGGGATACGTCATGCTCTGACCACAACACAGTCTCTCCATATCTCACTCGTTTCCTCAACCAGCAACCGTCGTGTTACCGCCTTTGACCATGTCATTCTTCTGACAAGACCAATCGTAAGATATTTAATCTTTATTTTCCGTGAAGCGAGTATCGCTTTCCTCGTGCGATATATCCTTGTGCTTTCTTATTTTTCCTGAGCGAGTCAGCGAGATGATTACTGTTTCCTGAGTGGACGCTTACATTCCCTGTGTTGTTTCTTCTTCCTCATCTTCCACCTCTGAATCATGGTGTGATGGGCCGTGCTCCGTAGCAGCTCAGCAGCTGTTTACCTCCGTTGCAGTTCAGCGGCAGAATAGGGCCTACAGATGGGACATGTTCTGCAGACGATCAGTAGCAGGGGCATACGCAGAGATATTATCCGTAGCAGTATAGCAGCAAGGTACGGCCTGCATCTGGGCCATGCTTGGGGCAAGTTCTGCGGCAGAACTGGAACTACAGACACTAACAGCAGTTTTTTTCTGCAACTTACTGCTCTTTACATGTTTTTGGTGAAACTCAGACACTTCGTGGCTTTCTTGGGCTGTAGATCTAGCGTTACTAACTCTGTGTAACTAGTTAATGGTGTAACTAGTTAATGTGTGTAACTAGTTAATGTGTGTAACTAGTTAATGGTCTAAGTCGAACCGAAACGTCATCATAGTTTCTCCTGTGAGCAGGTCATTTGTGTGTAAAACCCTCAGGAGTTGATAATCCGAATATAAGCTTCTCTTCATAGTACAATCGAAACATACATACACTAAGGTGATCTATCATTTTTTTCAATTACAATTACTCTGATTTCTTGCTAAGAATAGTTATTACAATATTTTCTACTCTTTTTTTATTGCACTATTAATGTGTTCCAGTGGCTCTAATTTATTATTTTAATCCTAATTTTTCCTTCACTTTTCCTTATAATTCTAACTCAGACAATTCCAGCAGTTTGGATTTCTCTTGTCTCCACTTATCAATCCAGAGTCTCTCCTCGTGGTCTCTATCAGACGAGATCGCAAAGTTATAGCAGCATTTAATTAAAATCAAGAAAGCCTATGGCCTCGTGTGGTAAGAAAGAATGCCTCAAGATGTTTTTACATTATCTCGCTGCTTCAGTCGTTGTTTATCCTCAAAAAAAGTTACCTGATAAAACCTCTGCTCCAGTTTTTCAGGAAGACAAGTGACCACTCCAGTGCTTCTAAATATCGCCCGATTGTTCTCACTTCTATCTCAGATTATATTTATTTGCGATAAAGTTTATTACGGTCAAACTGGTAAAAATCTCGAACTAAGATTAAAACATCATAAATATAGCATTAGAACTGGACAAGATTCCAATGCTATATTTATTCCTGTAAGAGATTTTAACCATCCAATTGATTTTCAAAAAGTTGAGAAAGTAGTATCAAGCAAGTCCATGGTCGACAGGAATATAACTGAATCTTGTTTCATAAAAAGCAGTTTTGACAATCATATGAATATTTCCTTTGGTTTATATAAATTAGATCCATTTATAATTAATAGAATTTGGGAAGAATTTAATAATACATTGGACAAACAATAATTTTTTAAATTTCTTATTTCTTGGGTAGAATAGTTTGTTGGTGGGTTGTGTGAAGGACCTGTCTAGTTCGGCCGGCGGGCCTGCTGTCTCGCGTCAGGTGTTTCGTTGTTGTGGGATCTGATAGTGAGGTGTGGGCTACCCCTTTATATGCCTTCCTTTGATGCTTTACTTTCATTGTTCCTTGATAATGTGAGTAGTCACGAAAGCACTTGGAACTTCTCTATTCTTTCACAGTGGTTGTTTTGCATATTCTGAAATCACCTGTTTACTGTGATCTTATTGCATATATATATATATATATATATATATATATATATATATATATATATATCTATATATATATATATATATATATATATATATATATATATATATATATATATATATATATATATATATATATATATATATATATATATATATATATATATATATATATACATATATATATATATATACAGGACAAACCACTGGGGGTGGAAATCTTTAGCTCAAGTAGTTTCTCACTTCTCAGTGAGTCATCAGGAGCTGTGCAATGTTGCAAGGGAGCAACCAAAGAAGGGAGAGAGATCTCAGAGTAGCGTAGGTGTCACTCACCACGGTTACCCTTAACCGTGGGTAACCGTGGCCAGTGACACCTACGCCACTCTGAGACCTCTCTCCCTGCTTTCGTTGTCAGTATAGCTACTGAATCCCCTTATATGTATACTTGTGTAGTATATTATGGATCTTATCATCCATGTATATCTCAGTAGTACCAGTTACCAGTAACCAGTTACCAGTAGATGACTCACTGCCAACCGTGTGTGAATCACTGACTGTTATTCACGTTTCTGCTGACCATAGCATGTTTTTGAATGCCGCTCACCCCCTAGACTCCACTGGTGGGCCAGTCTGAGATAGAAAGCAGAGAGAGGCAGGGCGGTCTGGTGCTTCCCATACTTTCCGTTATAATTATACGTACTAACCATCCTACATGAGTGTTCTTACCCCATCCATGTTTCGAACCCCACATGACATATATATTTAGGCTCCCTGGTCAGCAGGCTCAGTGACTAGCATGTGTGACGTCACGTGACGCTGTTGTGAGCCCTTCGCTCCTGGGATCCTGCTCAGTCCACACATAGGTCTACAACAGGCATCAGGGCAGTTTGGGCTCAGCTTTCTCACAGTCTACAATATAGTGTAACCACCCAACAAGTGTGTTTGACTCCAACCATCATATCTCCACGAACCCCACTACATGGTTGCTCCCTTGCAACATTGCACAGCTCCTGATGACGCACTGAGAAGTGCGAAAGTACTTCAGCTAAAGATTTCCACCACCCCCCCCAGTGGCTTGTCCTGCATAGGTAAGATCGCCCGTCTGCGATTATTTGCATATACTGTATATATATATATATATATATATATATATATATATATATATATATATATATATATATATATATATATATATATATATATATATATATATGGAGACGAATGGTATTTGGGACTTGACGATCTGTTGGAGTGTGAGCAGGGTAATATTTAGTGAAGGGATTCAGGGAAATCGGTTATTTTTATATAGCCGGACTTGAGTCCTGGAAATGGGAAGTACAATGCCTGCACTCTAAAGGAGGGGTTTGGGATATTAGCAGTTTGGAGGGATATGTTGTGTATCTTTATACGTATATGTTTCTAAACTGTTGTATTCTGAGCACCTCTGTAAAAACAGTGATTATGTGTGAGTGAGGTGAAAGTGTTGAATGATGAAAGCATTTTCTTTTTGGTGATTTTCCTTCTTTTAGGGTCACCCTGCCTCCGTGGGAGACGGCCGACTTGTTAAATAAATAAATAAATATATATATATATATATATATATATATATATATATATATATATATATATATATATATATATATATATATATATATATATATATTCACTGACGGAGCATGTGTCAGAAACCAGACGTCGCACACGTGACGCTGTTGTGAGCTGGAGACTTTCTTCGCTCCAGCCTGGACCCACAGACCATCCTGCTCAGTCACAGGTGTACATATAGGTCTACAACAGGCAACAGGAGCCTCACAACAGTTTAAGGGGCCACCCCAACTGCAGCTTGGCAGCCAGAAGCGTCTCACCCTTCAGTCAGATACACATGTATAGTGTAGGGGCACAGCACCCAAAACAAGCCCATCATTATATGTGTCCCATTGACTCTCAGAGTGCCATCAGCTACTCTCAGGGTAACACGAACCCTCACTACATGCCCCAGCTTGCTCGCCTTATAATCGGTTGCAAATATATATATATATATATATATATATATATATATATATATATATATATATATATATATATATATATATATATATATATATATATATATATATATATATATATATATATATATATATATATATATATATATATATATATATATATATATGCAAAACATTATCAAGGAACTATGTTCCTTGATAATGTGAGTAGTCACGAAAGCGCTTGGAATTTCTCTATTGTTTCAGAGTGGTTGTTTTGCATATTCTGAAATCACCTGTTTACTGTGATCTTATTGCATATATATATATATATATATATATATATATATATATATATATATATATATATATATATATATATATATATATATATATATATATATATATATATATATATATATATATATATATAAAGATTTTTTAATACCACTTCTGGTGGGTGTTGATCTTTCTACTCATGCTTCTCATTTCTTCATTCTAACTCATCCTGGGTCGTTCCCCACCCTGCCATCCTAGATTTATTTTCATTCTTTATCATTCTATCTTTTTTCCATTCATTACATCTAACCAAACCTCCTGAACAACTCCTTATTCCATTCTTTAAATTATACTTTCCACACCCCCACACTACTTTCTTAGTTCTACACTCTCCAATATCTGTATAATATTCACACATCACATTAATCTCAAGACTGTCTTTTACATTACCTCCAGCGATTTCCTTGCTACAACATTAATAGGTCAATATTTACATCCCCGCAGAAACGTGGGCGTCGCTGTACGTTCACGTCTCTGCATCTGATGGTAAATATGATTCTCTTGACAGATTCCTCAAGAGTCGTTCTAACATGTTTTCTTCATTTATTCAGCGATTAACCTCATATTTCATAAAACGTTCTTTTGACACTCTTCTTGCATTCATTACTTATGTATTCTGTCTTTCCAATCTTACACACAATTATTCATTATTAGACATCTTTTTTTTAAATCAGTAAATCTGCCGCAGTCACTAGCTTCCTACTGGTCAGAGACCTTACCTCGTATAGCGAACGGAGGAACAAGTCTACAACATTTCTTGCTCAGAATGACCCAAAGAAAATACAATGTAATCCTAGACTACTTTTGCTTGCTCGCATCACCTTGCTCTTTCTGTGTTCGTTTTAAATTTATTTTATACACTCTTTTAAATTTCTCTAACAGCTTTTGCAACATCTTTCTCGAATCTCTTAAAAGTATTGTATCGTTTTCAAACAGCAACCGCGACAACTTCTACGTTATATAAGAACATAAGAACATAAGAAAGAAGGAACACTGCAGCAGGCCTACTGGCCCATGCAAGGCAGGTCCAAGTCTCCTACCAGCTTAAGCCAATGCCCCAACCTAGTCAGGTCAGGTTACATTCACTTAAGAGAAGCAACACGGCAACTGACCTAGTAGCACAAGCTAGTCAGGTCCAACTCACACCCATCCACACCCACTCATGTATTTATCTAACCTATTTTTAAAATTTGTTTAACGACGTGGTCTTAGGAACGGAACTCCGTTGTTAAGTGAAGAGAGGCTGAAGTACTATGTATTTCTACAAGTACATGTACAAAGTATACAGTCCTAGCTAACATCAATGACATACTACTATATAGAAAGTCCCTTGTTATGCTGAGCATTTCAGGCAAATTTGGTCAATTTTGTCCCATGATGCAACCCACACCAGTCGGCTAACACCCAGGTACCTATTTCACTGATGGGTGAACATGGACAGCAGGTGCCTTGAGGAAACGCGTCTTAATGTTTCCTACCATATCAGGAAACTGAACCCTGAACCTCAGTGTGTGAGCTAAGTGCGTTACCTATCGAGCTAGTGGTCAACAAATTATTGTTACACCTCAGGAAAACGAAGCCATACTCTTTGGCACAAAAAAATAAATTGAAAAGGGTAAATAATTTTAATGTCCAGTGTAATGGAGAACCCATCAGTTCCATTTCCTGTGAAATATCTAGGAATCCCCTTTGACCCAAGCAAGTCAGGAGAATTAATAGGGAACATTATATGTAAAGTAAAAGGACATAAGTGCAACTAATGTGACTGCTTGACAAAGCTCCTGGAGAGAGAAACGTTGCCACAATAAAATGTCACATTAGTTGCACTTGTGTCCTTTTACTTTACATATTGTCGTTAATTCTACCAACATTATTACAGGGAACATTATAGTTAAGACTGTGAATGCAAGACTAAAGTTCCTCTACAGACAGGCACAATGTCGACCTACTGAGGCTCGCAAAACCATATGCATAGCTCTTATAAATGCCATATAGATTATTCTTGCTCTTCATGGGACTCTGCCTTGACAAAATAATTGAAAGATAGACTACAAATTGCCCAGAACAAAATGGTGTGATATCAGATTCATTATTTTAAGTTCACACTTCTCCCGGAATAATAGCATTTACTTCATTTACAACCACATTATTAGAAGACATTAAATAACCTAGATAACATCACCCAGCCCTGTAAGACTCGCGTTCACTAGATAATATTTCTCTTCTCTCCTCAGTACCCTTATTTAAACTCTTTTCATAAAATTTATTTACAGTTTTCCATGGCTTACCGTCGATTTTCATACTTCAGCAGCAATAGAACATTTCTTCCCAGTCCACTCTTTTTTTCTAAGTCTGTAAATCTATGAAAATTAAAGAGACGCCTAAACTCTTTTCGGTTACCGAGGTAGAACTCATGATCTCCAAATCAAGTAGTCTACAAGCTACATACCCTCATGGGTTTAGAGCTTTCCCTTGATTATAATAATAATAATAATACATACCCTCATCCTCCCAAGTCCACCCCCTCTGTATATTCCTATTTTCTGTCCTCGTCGCTCCTTTCATAATAATTCTGATATATATATTTTTCCATATGCTGAGAAGATGTTCATATTATTTTTTAAACAAATCGGTAATCGGTAATACAATAGCGTTAGTTCTTTCAGATGCGAAATAACTTTAACAAAAGATATACAGTGATTTCCTGCATTAATTAATATATAACAATAATGAACAAAGTACCACGTGAATGCCACATTGTAGAAAGACCTATGGGTTACTGACCATATTGTAGTAACCTATGGGTTACTGACCATATTGTAGTAACCTATGGGTTACTGACCATATTGTAGTAACCTATGGGTTACTGACCATATTGTAGTAACCTATGGGTTACTGACTATGTATTGACCAGGTTTAAAAAAAAGTCAGAGCTCAATCACTTGTTATTATAAACTGGAAGAGAAGTTACTTTCAGGTAGTATAATAATCTTAGTAGAATTAGCGACATGTTAGGTAAAAGGACAGAAGTGCAACTAATGACACAATAAAATGTAGCATTAGTTGCACTGGTTTCCTTTTACCCAACATACTTCCAGGTAAAACTAGAAGCACTGAGCATCATAATCAAGTATTGAGAACTACTGACCATTTGTAAGCAACCTGGATATATTGGCAATTTCAGAGGAAACAAGGGAGAACTATAATTTGTTTAATAAATCCATGAAGACAGTTTCATTGCTGAAAAAAAATAGGGGAGGTATTTTCAATATTAAAAGAGATTACTAAAGGAAACGTGATTTTATTAGGCTTCTAGTGGCAGTACTTGTCTTGTGTGCTTGACTGAGCTAGTGGAAGGTGATAGGTTAAACTACTAGTACCACTAGTGCCAAAGAAAACTCTCAGTAAAAATTACCAACTAAACAGTTATTGTAAGATATACTGACTCATCATAACTGATAAGGGAGGTATGATACCTGAGTCAAATTATAATAATAATAATGTTGGTACTGTCCAAATTCAAAAAGTAAATAATGAAAAGGAAGTGTCAGTTAAATAGCTATTGTTCAATAACTACGATAAAGTTAACTGATATTTCCCAAGATTTTCACGTTCTTTGATGTTTTTCAACCATTGCCATGAAATTTTGACCATTAGTCGAACATTTTTCAGGAAATTTTCACTACTGATCCAACTACTATTTTTTTATGAAATTACGAGCACTGGTCCAACGTTCACTGTGTAAAGGGAAATGCACACTGGCCACTATCAAATAAGCAGGGCGAGAATTGTCCTCGTTAGAGTATTACATCAGACCAAAATATTGACCAAGGGCAAGTACTGACCATGCTGAGGACGCCGATGGCAAGGACGCCCTTCTGGAGGCTGACGCAGCACCAGCAGCACCGACGCATGGCTCCTGCAGGAGAGGAGGAGAAAAATAGAGGAAACAAAACTATGGGTGCTTGTTCTGGGAGTATCTCGAGTAGCTTTATCATGCTAATCATGTGAATTATCATTCATGCCATTCTGAGTTCTAGATTTTCATAATAATAAGTTTTATTATTATTATTATTATTATTATTATTATTATTATTATTATTATTATTATTATTATTATTATTATTATTATTATTATTATTATTATTCAAGTATTTACTGTACTGAAAATTGTTCATAAATTAGACAGGTTAAATATTATCGTTCATTGTTTATTTAAACAAAAAATGCAACCCTAAGTCCCTACTCAAATATCAAATCGTCAACAGATATTCAGAGTATAGCCAAAGCCAGACAATCATTCGGAAATTTCGGACTGACTAGGTAGGCTGTACCTGAGGAAGCTGCAGGTGAGACACAGGCTCCAGGTGCAAGTGTTGAAGTGTAAAATACCCAAGTGGTGTGTTTCGAGACGGCAGGTCACCACTAGCACTGCCACGTCATGGAGGAACGGGGTCAAAGGTCACTACAGCCACCACAGCACCTTATTAATTCACTTTTGCGCGTATTGACTTCTGTATTTCTGGTTCGGATGATGGCACAACTGAAAATCAGTTTTCCTTTCCAGATTTATTTCTCACACTTCTAGTTCACGACAGATTAGTTCTTGTTAATTGTTCATGCGGTTGGTTGCTGGGGACATAATCATAAGTGCTATGTACAGAAGGGTTTGATTTGTTTTATAGCGTAGTGTGTATGTGTGTGTGTGTGTGTGTGTATGTGTGTGCGCGCGCGTCCAGGTGCTGGCTGGTCGCCGGTGAGGGTAGGAGTGACGGGAGGTGCTGCTGAGAGCCACTGACAAGTTCCGCCTGCTGGCCCGGGTGCCACAACAGTGCCCTGGGGCTTCAACCTTGCCACTATCACCAGAAGCCGCATTTGCACTGAATCGCCGCAGGGGGTGTGGGAGGAGTGGAGCAGAGTGCCACACTGCAGATGCCCTGCTCTGGTTATCAAATACATTCATTTTTGTAACACCAGACACACTCATGTACAGCGAGAGGTGTACGCCTCTCTGCTTAAAATATTTTTGACTGGTGGTGAACACGTTACGTGCAGCCTTAATAACCTTCATATAGTCGATAGGCTCAAGACCCAATTAACCATGGCACTTATAAACTAAGCAATGTAGATGTTAATCACTATAAATGCGAAACAGATTTAGGAGATCTGGTCAGCAGCAATCTAAAGCCAAGACAACAGTGCATAAATGTTCGCAAAAACGATAATAGAATGATTGGCTTCATATCAAGAAGTGTAAAAAATAGAAATCTTCAGTTTATACTTCAACTCTATGTATCATGGGTTAGGTCTCATTTAGATTATGCTGCACAGTTCTGGTTACCGTATTACAGAATGGACATAAACGCGTTGGTAAATGCACAGAGGAGGATGACAAATTTAATCCCATGTATCAGAAATCTTTCCTTACAAGACAGACTGACGGCACTGAATTTGCACTCTTAAAAAAGGCGAAGAATTAGAGGGCGCATGACTGAGGTGTATAAATAGAAACAGGAATAATCAAAGGGAATGTAAATAAAGTGATAAAAATATACAACCAAGACAGGTCTCGCAGCAATGAGTGTAAGTTTGATCTTAATAATTCATGTTAAGCTCTAAACCCATGTAGGTCATTCAGCGCAAGACCTGGTGGAAGCTTGACCCTTCCCTCTGCTGAGTGCGAGACAGCAGTTAGAGAAATTTAGATTTAGAAAGGATACAGGAAAGCACTAGTCTGGTAACAGAGTTGTGGATGAGTCGAACAAACTCCCTAGTACCGTCAAAGAAGCTAAAACCTTATATAACTTTTAAAAATTGGTTAGATAAGCACATTAATGGGTGGGGGTTGGACGTGCCGCCTAGTGAATGTTACGGGCTTGCCTAGCATAGGCCAGTAGGCCTGCTGCAGTACTCCTTCCTTCTTATGTTTTTTTATTTAACCAACCAGCCAGACACCAGTGAGGGATGTAAGCCTTGGTGATAGCACCCAACTCAGGCAACGCTCCTCTTTGGCTCGCCTTGGAACAGAAAAAGAGAAGTCAGAGCTGCCTCGAGAGATACGCAAAATCCATCATAGGAGTGTGAGGTGACGCAGAAGCAGCGTACAAGGCACCATTCACAAGCGCCAACCTCTCCTGAAGGACAGTCACAATTGATTTTTGTT
>NC_091292.1:22966273-22981273 GCF_038502225.1 Cherax quadricarinatus | reverse complement strand
AAATTTTCCCACTATGGAAGTTAGGCTTATTGGACCTGTCACCTGCTTTGAAAATAGGTATCACATTTGCCATTTTCCACTTATCTGGCACCATGCCAGTTTGTAGTGATATGTTGAAAAGATTAGCCAAAGGTGTGCTAAGCTCCTCTTTACATTCCTTTAGAACCCTTGCATACAGTTCATCAGGGCCTGGGGATTTGTTAGGTTTTAATTTATCTATTTGCCTAAGGACCATGTCACTTGTGACCCTAATCGTGCACAGTTTATTATCGTCCTGTTCTACATAATTTATCATTACTGGAATATCGCTGGTATCCTCCTGTGTAAAAACTGAGAGGAAGTATGTGTTAAAAATTCTACACATTTCCTTATCACTGTCAGTGAGCTGACCCGAGGAACTTTTGAGTGGGCCTATCTTGTCCCTGATCTTACTTCTGTATACCTGAAAGAATCCTTTTGGGTTAGTCTTCGATTCTCTTGCAACTTTAACCTCATAATCTCTTTTTGCTTTTCTAATTCCCTTTTTTATTTCTCTCTTTAACTGAATATATAGATTTCTTAATTGCCCCTCTCCTCTTTTGATTTGCCTATATATGCCTCTCTTTTGACCAATCAGATATTTTAATCTATTGTTCATCCATTTAGGATCATTTTTGTTTGATCTGATTTCCCTATTTGGAACATAATTTGACTGACAGCTAGAACTATGCCCTGGAAAGCATCATATCGGCAACCATCACCACCTACCTGACCCTTAGTCAGGTCATTCCAGTTCAGCCCACCTAAGTAATTTTTCAGTCCTATGAAATCAGCCAAGCGAAAGTCAGGGACGGAGACTTGATTGCCATTATTAGGGGAATTCCATGATATATTAAAACTGAGTGATATGTGATCACTTTCCCCAAGCTCATCATTAACCTCAAGATTATTAATTAGTGTTTCCCTACTGGCAAGAACCAAGTCAAGGAGGTTATTTCCTCTAGTTTGCTCTGTCACAAACTGTTTTAAAAAACAATCCTGGATCGTATCAAGAAAGTCACCTGACTCTAAATTTCCTGTCAAATTGCTCCAGTCAATCTGTCTATAGTTGAAATCTCCCATTACCACAACATTGTCGTATGTAGATGCCTCACGAATTTCGTCCCATAGAAGTTTACTGCACTCCCTTTCAAGATTTGGGGCCCTGTAAATCACACCCAAAATTAGTTTTTCTCGGCCCTCGAGAAGCTGTAACCAAACAGATTCAGTGGCTGACGCTTCTACTTTTATATCTTGTCTAACACAACAATTTAAATTGTCTCTGACATACATCGCTACTCCACCACCCTTCCTGTTGACCCTGTCAGTGTGGAATAATTTATAGCCTTGTATGTGACATTCAGAGGGCATCTCTCTATCTTTCAAATTGAGCCAGGTCTCTGTTATAGCAATAATATCTATGTTTCCTGCACTTGCAATTAATCTTAGCTCATCTATCTTATTTCTTACACTCCTGCTATTAGTATAGTAGACCTTAAGGGAGCTAGTCCCTTGCTGTCCTCTGCTGTCCCCCTTTGTTTGCTGACCTGATCTATTGTCTTTATTTATAACTTCATGCTGAATGCCTTTTATACATTTACTGATTCCTACCCTAGTGTTGCAACCTGCTTGTTTCCCACACACACCCATACCTCTATCTTCTATCAGTTTAAAATCATAGGCATTTCACCAATGGCCTTCTCAATTGAGTTTGCAAGTGCTACCACCCCAGCCCCAGAGAGATGTACCCCATCCCTTGCATACATATCATGTTTGCCATAAAAGTTGTTCCAGTTGTCAATGAATGGGATTGCAAGTTCCTTGCAGTATCTGTCTAGCCAGCAATTTACACCAATTGCCCTAGACAACCATTCATTTCCTACTCCCCTTCTAGGCAAGATGCTACATATGATTGGGACCCCTCCCTTAGACTTAATGAAATCTATAGATGACCTGTACTTACCTAGCAGCTCTTCTCTCCTACCCTTCCCAACATCATTTCCACCTGCACTGAGACAAATAATGGGCTTGTTCCCATTACCTGACATGATATTATCCAGCCTGTCAACTATGTCCCCAACACCAGCTCCAGGGAAGCACACTCTATCTCTCATCTTCTTATTCCTATTACAAAAAGCACGGTCAATATATCTTACCTGAGAGTCACCAACCACAAGAATGCGCTTACCTCTGTTAGCAGGGGCAGTAGTACCCTTACCTTCACTGGCCACTGAAGTACATTCATCCTGAAGAACAGAGAAGCGATTTCCTACCTTCAGATCCTCACTCTTAACTTTCCTTATTCTGATTCTCCTCCCATTACTGGTTACCACTCGCCACTTGTAGCAGGTGCTGGACTGCACCTCACTGCTGGTAGCCATTGCTACCTCCCCACCTACAGCCTCCTCACAGCAAGAGACAGACTGCACCTCACTGCTAGAAGCCTCATTCCCCACAACTCCAGCTACCTCACACTCTCTCCCAGACCCACTGAGGTGGACCTTCAGCCTCCTAATCTCCTCCTGGAGAAGCAAGACCTCCTCCTTCAACTCTCCAACCTCAATTTTGAAAACACTGCAGAAGCAAGCCATGCTTTGTAACAGTCCACGCTAATCCCCAAAGCAGCTCATGTGTGTGTGTGTGTACTCACCTATTTGTGGTTGCAGGGGTCGAGTCATAGCTCCTGTGTGTGTGTGTGTGTGTGTGTGTGTGTGTGTGTGTGTGTGTGTGTGTGTGTGTGTGTGTGTGTGTGTGTGTGTGTGTGTGTGTGTGTGAGTGTGTGTGTGTGTGTACTCACCTAGTTGAGGTTCGGGGGTCGAGTCCGAGCTCCTGGCCCCGCCTCTTCACTGATCGCTACTAGGTCACTCTCCCTGAGCCGTGAGCTTTATCATACCTCTGCTTAAAGCTATGTATGGATCCTGCCTCCACTACATCGCTTCCCAAACTATTCCACTTACTGACTACTCTGTGGCTGAAGAAATACTTCCTAACATCCCTGTGATTCATCTGTGTCTTCAGCTTCCAACTGTGTCCCCTTGTTACTGTGTCCAGTCTCTGGAACATCCTGTCTTTTTCCACCTTGTCAATTCCTCTCAGTATTTTGTATGTCGTTATCATGTCCCCCCTATCTCTCCTGTCCTCCAGTGTCGTCAGGTTGATTTCCCTTAACCTCTCCTCGTAGGACATACCTCTTAGCTCTGGGACTAGTCTTGTTGCAAACCTTTGCACTTTCTCTAGTTTCTTCACGTGCTTGGCTAGGTGTGGGTTCCAAACTGGTGCCGCATACTCCAATATGGGCCTAACGTACACGGTGTACAGGGTCCTGAATGATTCCTTATTAAGATGTCGGAATGCTGTTCTGAGGTTTGCTAGGCGCCCATATGCTGCAGCAGTTATTTGGTTGATGTGCGCTTCAGGAGATGTGCCTGGTGTTATACTCACCCCGAGATCTTTTTCCTTGAGTGAGGTTTGTAGTCTCTGACCCCCTAGACTGTACTCCGTCTGCGGCCTTCTTTGCCCTTCCCCAATCTTCATGACTTTGCACTTGGTGGGATTGAACTCCAGGAGCCAATTGCTGGACCAGGTCTGCAGCCTGTCCAGATCCCTTTGTAGTTCTGCCTGGTCTTCGATCGAGTGAATTCTTCTCATCAACTTCACGTCATCTGCAAACAGGGACACCTCAGAGTCTATTCCTTCCGTCATGTCGTTCACAAATACCAGAAACAGCACTGGTCCTAGGACTGACCCCTGCAGGACCCCGCTGGTCACAGGTGCCCACTCTGACACCTCGCCACGTACCATGACTCGCTGCTGTCTTCCTGACAAGTATTCCCTGATCCATTGTAGTGCCTTCCCTGTTATCCCTGCTTGGTCCTCCAGTTTTTGCACCAATCTCTTGTGTGGAACTGTGTCAAACGCCTTCTTGCAGTCCAAGAAAATGCAATCCACCCACCCCTCTCTCTCTTGTCTTACTGCTGTCACCATGTCATAGAACTCCAGTAGGTTTGTGACACAGGATTTCCCGTCCCTGAAACCATGTTGGCTGCTGTTGATGAAATCGTTCCTTTCTAGGTGTTCCACCACTCTTTTCCTGATAATCTTCTCCATGATTTTGTATACTATACATGTCAGTGACACTGGTCTGTAGTTTAATGCTTCATGTCTGTCTCCTTTTTTAAAGATTGGGACTACATTTGCTGTCTTCCATGCCTCAGGCAATCTCCCTGTTTCGATAGATGTATTGAATATTGTTGTTAGGGGTACACATAGCGCCTCTGCTCCCTCTCTCAATACCCATGGGGAGATGTTATCTGGCCCCATTGCCTTTGAGGTATCTAGCTCACTCAGAAGCCTCTTCACTTCTTCCTCGGTTGTGTGCACTGTGTCCAGCACTTGGTGGTGTGCCCCACCTCTCCGTCTTTCTGGAGTCCCTTCTGTCTCCTCTGTGAACACTTCTTTGAATCTCTTGTTGAGTTCTTCACATACTTCACGGTCATTTCTTGTTGTCTCTCCTCCTTCCTTCCTTAGCCTGATTACCTGGTCCTTGACTGTTGTTTTCCTCCTGATGTGGCTGTACAACAGTTTCGGGTCAGATTTGGCTTTCGCTGCTATGTCATTTTCATATTGTCTTTGGGCCTCCCTTCTTATCTGTGCATATTCGTTTCTGGCTCTACGACTGTTCTCCTTATTCTCCTGGGTCCTCTGCCTTCTATATTTCTTCCATTCCCTAGCACACTTGGTTTTTGCCTCCCTGCACCTTTGGGTAAACCATGGGCTCATCCTGGCTTTTTCATTATTCCTGTTACCCTTGGGTACAAACCTCTCCTCAGCCTCCTTGCATTTTGTTGCTACATATTCCATCATCTCATTAACTGGCTTCCCTGCCAGTTCTCTGTCCCACTGAACCCCGTTCAGGTAGTTCCTCATTCCTGTGTAGTCCCCTTTCTTGTAGTTTGGCTTCGTGTGTGTGTGTGTGTGTGTGTGTGTGTGTGTAAGCACCAAGTACTTTGATCGATCGAAGGAAAATAAACAGTGCTGCAAAATGTTAGTGTATTACACACACACACACTATTTTTTCAGGTCTGTTTGAAACTCTGTTGTATAAAGTCCTTAGAAAGAGTGTAAGTGGATCTGGCCGCCACTTTCGTGCATCAAACTCAATTGCCTCTTATTATCTACTCGTTGTGTGGCCCCCCTACGAATTTAGCGATTCCCCTTGAATATAATAATAATAATAATAATAATAATAATAATAATAATAATAATAATAATAATAATAACAATAATAATAATAATAATAATAATAATAATAATAATAATAATAATAATAATAATAATAATAATAATAATAATAATAATAAAAATAATAATAATACATGTTGATGGAGACAATAGTAAGCTGTCGACACGGTAGCAAAAACACTACTACAGTTAATTCCATTTTTTTTATACAATGTTTTACCCAACTCTGGACTTTTTCGAGTACTTGAGGGGTTTCTAGTGAGCTTCAGGAAACACTGTGATGTGGAATGAAGACAAGTCTCAGTTGCTCTGCTGTGAAAGAAAGGATAAATACTGAAACTGTGTACAGGACAAACTCAAATCTTACAGCAGAGCTAAACGATGTATTAATAAAGACCTTTACTGCATTAGTGTCTTTATGACAGGCTGGACGCATCAAGTACCTGCTTTATAAGGACGAGAATCACAACAAGTGTTGCGCAGAGTGCTGCTTTGTGTTGCTTGCCACGCAGGAAAGGTCGAGTTCATCTTATTTCGTATGAAGACTGACAAATTTTCCATATAACCTCAAAGGATTTGCAGCCTTTTACAACTACCGCTCAAGCGATGAGCAGTGATGAGTTTCATTATTTACATTGACACCTTAAAAACCAAAAGAGTAGCAGGTTTCTCTGCAGTGTTAAATTAGTGTCAACACTAATGTTTAACACGAGTGCTAAGCACATTAACAGACACTCCACTACCCCTATATATTGGAGCATTAAAATCGAAGAGTGTAACCTATAAAGCTATAGTATATAGGTATATCCGGGGTGAGTGTTGAATTAGTATCGTATAAGGACAGGTTTAAGCACTCTCCGACTCTTTAATATTACAATCCCTCGGGCTTCCACATGGTGAATCACTGGCTTCAAGTGGGTGGTCTTGGTGGGTTATTATTCAGCTGCACCACCACTAGGGACCACCAGCAGTACTACCCTGACGACCCTCTGATACTTCAAACATCTTCGCCAGCAGCAACACAGCGATAAGAGCAGAAATGTCCTGAACAGCAGTTGTACATACACACACACACACACTCACACACACACACACACACACTCGCACACACACACACACTCACACACACACACACACACACACTCGCACACACACACACACACACATCAGGAGGAGAGTGGTGGAGCACCTGGAACGGAACAGGAGTATAAATGCCAACCAGCACGGATTCACGGAAGGCAAATCCTGTGTCACAAACCTTCTGGAGTTTTATGATAAAATAACAGAAGTAAGACAAGAGAGAGAGGGGTGGGTTGATTGCATCTTCTTGGACTGCAAGAAGGCCTTTGACACAGTTCCTCACAAGAGATTAGTGCAGAAGCTAGAGCATCAGGCGCATATAACAGGAAGGGCACTGCAATGGATCAGAGAATACCTGACAGGGAGGCAACAACGAGTCATGGTACGTAATGATGTATCACAGTGGGCACCTGTGACGAGCGGGGTCCCACAGGGGTCGGTCCTAGGACCAGTGCTATTTTTGGTATATGTGAACGACATGACGGAAGGGTTAGACTCAGAAGTGTCCCTGTTTGCAGATGATGTGAAGTTAATGAGGAGAATTAAATCTGATGAGGACCAGGCAGGACTTCAAAGAGACCTGGACAGACTGGACACCTGGTCCAGCAAATGGCTTCTCGAATTTAATCCTGCCAAATGCAAAGTCATGAAGATAGAGGAAGGGCACAGAAGACCACAGACAGAGTATAGGCTAGGTGGCCAAAGACTGCAAACCTCACTCAAGGAGAAAGATCTTGGGGTGAGTATAACACCGAGCATGTCTCCGGAAGCACACATCAATCAGATAACTGCTGCAGCATATGGGCGCCTGGCAAACCTGAGAACAGCATTCCGATACCTTAGTAAGGAATCATTCAAGACACTGTACACCGTGTATGTCAGGCCCATACTGGAGTATGCAGCACCTGTTTGGAACCCGCACTTGATAAAGCACGTCAAGAAACTAGAGAAAGTACAAAGGTTTGCAACAAGGTTAGTTCCAGAGCTAAGGGGAATGTCCTATGAAGAAAGATTAAGGGAAATCGGCCTGACGACACTGGAGGACAGGAGGGTCAGGGGAGACATGATAACGACATATAAAATACTGCGTGGAATAGACAAGGTGGACAAGGACAGGATGTTCCAGGGAGGGGACACAGAAACAAGAGGCCACAATTGGAAGTTGAAGACACAAATGAGTCAGAGAGATAGTAGGAAGTATTTCTTCAGTCATAGAGTTGTAAGGCAGTGGAATAGCCTAGAAAATGACGTAGTGGAGGCAGGAACCATACACAGTTTTAAGACGAGGTTTGATAAAGCTCATGGAGCGGGGAGAGAGAGGGCCTAGTAGCAACCGGTGAAGAGGCGGGGCCAGGAGCTAGGACTCGACCCCTGCAACCACAAATAGGTGAGTACACACACACACACACACACACACACACACACACACACACACACACACACACACACACACACACACACACACACACACACACACACACACACACACACACACACACACACACACACACACACACACTAACACTAACACTAACACTTACTTGAAGCAGAGAATGGACCTAGTAACGACCAACAAAGAGGCGGGGCCAGGAGCTTTGACTCGACCCCTGCAGCCACATTAAGTGAGCGTATAGATGAATACACACACACACACTATTGATGAAAGACAACCATGAAAATTAAAAAATAATTGTAAATAGTTTTTTTAGCTAAAACGAAATTAATTGGACATCCTTTGAGGCTACAAACGAAAATGATGAGTCAATAGAATTCCTAAATTTACTGACGACTTTTCATGCATCAACATAAAACTGAAGCTCCCATAATGAAAGAAGGAAACACACCATCAATATTAGATGCATTATTTACATGAAGTGGAATGATTTTTTCAACATAAATTATACAACTCCACTTAGAATTGGCGATCATGTTCTACTGGAAATACCATGTGTGGTTAAATATAATTTGATTAGATTATACGTAAGGAAAATTTGATTTAAAGGAGGGTGTTGAAGAATAATAGAAAAAAAAAGAAATTGTAACTGATATTGTAAGCACAATTCCATGACTGGAACAATACACAAATAACCCGCACATAAGAGAGAGAAAAGCTTATGCCAAGTCACACAGAAGAGAGTGAGTCAGTACATATAGGCGAGGGGAACAGGGACGGGAGAGAGAGAGGAGGAACAAGAAGCAGTGGTAATGCTGGTAGTGGAAGCAGGTTTAAAATGTAAGGAGAGAGGAAGAAAAAACTTAGAAAGGGAAATAGTAGACAAAAGCAAGGAAGAAACATAGAGAAGAAAGGATGGCGACAAAAATCACCAAGAGGAGGAAATATGTAAGGAATTAAAAAGAAAGTGTCAGAATGTGTTGACAAAAAAAATATTTTAATTGTACGTAGTTAATTTTAATCTCAAACTGAAAGTAAAAAAAAAATATTGCTGGATGATGACAAGAAGAAAGTACAAGAACCAGACGGAATAACACCTTGGGTTGAAAAATAATGTGCAGAAGAAGTATGGAAATCTACCGTGAAAATTTAAAACATTACGCCGCAGGAAGGTAAACTTGCAGACAAATGGAAAATTTGTCTGCTGGTATTTCAAAAAAAAGGGGGGTTATAGGGAAGACCCTTTAAATTATAGTCTTGTTTTGTTGAAAATAAAACAATTGTAACAATGTTAAAGAAAGATAAACAGAGAATGAAAATCTACTTAGTGATAAAGTTATGTATATCATTTTCTTTAAGTTTTGATTCATGTGAAATTATTCAAGAAGGAAATAAATAAGCGGATCCTTATTTTATCTAATCTTTGAGAAAGTTTTTGACGGAGTTTCTAATGAAATTAATAGATTGCAAAATAGAGGAAACGTATGAGGTATTGCATGGGATTTGAGACTTTTGGTTTGAGAGGAAAATGCAACACTAACGGAGGACAAATGTCCTCCTGGGAAGATGTCAGAAGTGGGGTGCCACAAGGATCTATACATCCCAGTAATGTTTTAAATTTATATAAATGACTTCCCAGAAGGATTACAAAATTATATAAATATGTTTACTAAAGATGCAAAAAATCATAGGTAAAATATATAATATAATTGTCTCTATAGAATGTCTACATGATGACTTGGAGAAATTGAACAAATGATTGATGGATGATGGAAATTAAAGTAGATTAATGATAAATAATGGAAATGGGATGTTTTTGTTAAAAAAAATTGTCATGAAAGATCACATAATCGAAATTGTGAGAAAATCATATGTTACACTGACAAGTTATAAGAAAACTTTCAAATATGTGGATAGTGGAATGCCAGAAGTGGAATATAAACAATTGTGTGGTGCTTACACCTAAAAAAAATACATGGATCAGTTAGAAAAGTCACAAGAAGAATTGCAAAATGGCGACCAGAGCGGGAAAAAACATAGCAGTTATGGCGGAGGGGAAAAACAATAAAGATTGACATGCTGGATGGCAGGAGGCAAAGATGAGGCATAATAAAAATAGTCATAAAAGGACATGAAAGGATAGGTGGCGAAGATTTCTTAACAACTAGAACAGGAATAACAAAAAGCCACTGCTGTAAATTGAGGAAAAACTGGAGCAGAAGCGAAATGAGAATATTTATTTATCAGAGTGGCTGACCAATGGAACGACGTTAAATAGAAGGTAGTAACTGCTACAACTATTGGGAATGTTTTAAATTTATGTGTCGAGCAAAGTATTGATAATGGGACACTGCGAGCATAGTTCTGATCCCGTAGCTATGAATACTGTAGGTAATTATAGATGTGTGCACGGACACATACACAAGCACGCGCACATACGCACATCCACTCACATATACACAGGCACACGCACACACAGGCACATGAAGGCACACAAACACGCACACACACACACACACACACACACACACACACACACACACACACACAGTGTGTGTGTGTGTGAAGAGGCGGAGCCAGGAGCTATGACTCGACCCCTGCAACCACAACTAGGTAAGTACACACACACGCACACTCACACACACACACACACACACACACACACACACACACACACACACACACACACACACACACACACACACACACACACACACACACACACACACACACACACACAAGGGGAAATAGGCTTGACGACACTGGTTAGGGAAGACATGATAGCAACATACAAAATACTGAGAAGAATTGACAAGGTAGACAGAGACAAGATGTTCCTGAGATGGGACACAGAAATAAGGGATCACAATTGTAAGCTAAAGATTCAGATAAGTCATAGGGATGTTAGGAGGTATATCTTTAGTCATAGATCTGTTAGGAAGTGGAATAGTTTGGCAAGTGACGTAGCGGAAGCAGGAACCATACATAGTTTTAAAACGAGGTTTGATAAAGCACTTGGAGCAGGGAGAGAAAGGACCTAGTAGCGATCAGCGAGAAGGCGGGGCCAGGAGCTATGAATCGACCCCTACAACCACAAATAGGTGAGTACACACACACACACACACACACACACACACACACACACACACACGTGTGCACCCTGACTTGCTATTTTTAAAAGCGATGACTAAGTGAGCCGACAATTGTCACCTTTGAGTATGAGCGCCATGTGCGAGGTTCCTGAGTGCCACTCTTGTGAGTGTCACCCTTGTGAGTGCCATCCTTGTAAGTGCTACCCTTGTGTGTGCCACTTTTGTGAGTGCCACCCGTGTGAGTACCACCACGCGTGAGTGCCACTTGTAAGTGCCACCACTTGTGAGTACCACCACTTGTGAGTGCCACAACTTGTGACTGCCACCACTTTTTAGTGCCAATTGTGAGCGCCATCACTTCTCAGTGCCACTTGTGAGTGGCATAAGTGCCACTACAGCAGTTCCAGTGAAGGTCTCCTGATCCAAGAAATAGGAGCTATACACACATAATCCGCACTTCTGTGTAACTAGTTAACGGACCATTTACTAGTTAATGGTCTAACTTGGACCATTAACTAGTTACACAGAAGTGCGAAGGGAAGGGACCGAAACGTCGCAAGTTTCTTTCTCTTGTGTCCGGGTTATTTGTGTATTCTTCCAGTCACGGTATTATGACCGTTTTATTCTTTAATAGGAGCTACTCTCCCTCTCCTTGGATCAAGCATGATCCCCTCCCAAGTAGAGGGGAAAATGCCTATATGGTTTCCCGAGGAAGTGGATCCCACGCAGGTCCATCTGGGAAGTCGGTCCCAGAGAGTTCTGTCCCAAGAATGTCGGTCTGGAATATTAGTCCCAGGATAGTCGGTCCAAGGAAGTTCAGTCCCGGGGAGTTCGGTCACAGGAAGTTTGGTCCCAGGAAGGTCGGTCAGGTTCTTTATTATGTACCCCATACCCATCTTGTGGGCGATAGTCAAAAGATTACAGAGGCACATAATGAGCCCAATGACTGAACCACATAGTGCTGTAGCTAAACAAGTTACGGTGATCATGAACTACTGATATGTTCATGTCTAGTTACATTTAGTTTGTTCATTATCTGTGTATCTGCCAAACTGCCAGAAGTACTTGTAACTAAACTTAACCCTGGCTGCAACGTCAGTCAGTCTGTTTATATTTGTAAGTTACTCGTACTTATCAACGTTCATTTTATCAGCATGAGTGATAGATCTACTCAGGCTTCTAAATGCATTCCTATGACATTTATTTCATTAGTTACCGCTTCCTTAATATTATTCCTAAGGCTATACACACAGACATACCAAAGTTATATTCTGCATATTTCTTCAAGATATTTTTCTTGGTTAACTTAACAACTTTATCACCAAGACATAATTCAGTGTGTGAGGGAATCCATAAAAATTGTACACTAATTCCCTTTTCCCGGATTTTTTAGTATGTATATCTGTCTTCTCAAATGAGTATGAAAAAAATATGTATTATGAAGTATGTGTAGAGAGGTGGAAAAATAGACACAAATGCATTATAATCCGATCCTTTGACTAAGTTTTGCCCACACAATTGGCTTCATCAAACCCACTGTACGGGCAAAACATTGTCAATAAATAATCGTGTTATATTGCATTTGCGTCTATTTTTTTCCTTCGTGTCGGTATTTCATACCACATATGTCCATATGTAGAGAGGTGTAGAGGCGATGATTACGTGTAATAAGATGAGTGAGTGAGGAGATGCAGCCTCCCACAGGCTCTCCTCTGTAACAGATAATTATGCAAATGCTCATCATGGCCGGCTTTCCTGTCAGTGTATTAATCTATTCTCTCTACTCATAAATCGCTTTGAGTGAGTTGTGTGTGCGCGCGCGCTCCTGCAATACTGTATATTTTTGTCTCTGATTTCTGTAGTTGTTGTGACGATTGGTTAATGGAGTTGAAAGCCTATCGACTACACTTGGATAATTAAGGCTGCACGTAACCTTTTAACCAGCAGACAAGAATATTTTAATCCCTAAAATATGGATTAAAGTAAATTCTCAGTATATATACACTGAAATAAATATACTTCTCGGTGTATATATATACATTTAATGTTACAATAAAACTAAATGTATAAACTTCTTAACTTCCTTTATCTTCTTTGTTTGCATATATATTACAAATCCAATTTGCATTTTTTTTCATACTTCTGACGGATTCACAATTTATATATTTGTTCATTCATTTAATTTTATTTATTTTATTTATGTGAAGTAATAAACCCGTGTGGGCCATTCATCACAGGGAATGATGAAGGCTGCATCATGTGCTCAGTGAGAGTGAGGATGATATACCACACACACACACACACACACACACACACACACAAACACACACACACACACATACACTCACACACACACATTCACATATCAGGCCAAATGTTCCTCGACAAGTACCATTGACAACTGCAGCCAGGAGCTATGACTCGACCCCTGTAACCACAATTAGGTGAGTACACACACATGCTCTGCAACAATTTTGGTTCATATTTGACTTTCAATGTTATTTCATTCTCAAATTGTTTCTCAGCCTTTCTTCTCTTTCGTGCATGTTGGTTTCCAGCTCTGCTCGCTTCCCTCTTTATTCCCTCTTCTCTGCGCCATGTGTTCTCTCAATTTACACTTGTTTCTGTGTGTGTGTGTGTGTGTGTACTCACCTAGTTGTACTCACCTAGTTGAGGTTGCGGGGGTCGAGTCCGAGCTCCTGGCCCCGCCTCTTCACTGATCGCTACTAGGTCACTCTCCCTGAGCCGTGAGCTTTATCATACCTCTGCTTAAAGCTATGTATGGATCCTGCCTCCACTACATCGCTTCCCAAACTATTCCACTTACTGACTACTCTGTGGCTGAAGAAATACTTCCTAACATCCCTGTGATTCATCTGTGTGTGTGTGTGTGTGTGTGTGTGTGTGTGTGTGTGTGTGTGTGTGTGTGTGTGTGTGTGTGTGTGTGTGTGTGTGTGTGTAGGTGTGTGTGTGTGTAGGTGTGTGTGTACTCACCTAGTTGTACTCACCTAGTTGTACTCACCTAGTTGAGGTTGCGGGGGTCGAGTCCGAGCTCCTGGCCCCGCCTCTTCACTGATCGCTACTAGGTCACTCTCCCTGAGCCGTGAGCTTTATCATACCTCTGCTTAAAGCTATGTATGGATCCTGCCTCCACTACATCGCTTCCCAAACTATTCCACTTACTGACTACTCTGTGGCTGAAGAAATACTTCCTAACATCCCTGTGATTCATCTGTGTCTTCAGCTTCCAACTGTGTCCCCTTGTTACTGTGTCCAATCTCTGGAACATCCTGTCTTTGTCCACCTTGTCAATTCATCTCAGTATTTTGTATGTCGTTATCATGTCCCCCCTATCTCTCCTGTTCTCCAGTGTCGTCAGGTTGATTTCCCTTAACCTCTCCTCGTAGGACATACCTCTTAGCTCTGGGACTAGTCTTGTTGCAAACCTTTGCAATTTCTCTAGTTTCTTCACGTGCTCGGCTAGGTGTGGGTTCCAAACTGGTGCCGCATACTCCAATATGGGCCTAACGTACACGGTGTACAGGGTCCTGAATGATTCCTTGTTAAGATGTCGGAATGCTGTTCTGAGGTTTGCTAGGCGCCCATATGCTGCAGCAGTTATTTGGTTGGTGTGCGCTTCAGGAGATGTGCCTGGTGTTATACTCACCCCAAGATCTTTTTCCTTGAGTGAGGTTTGTAGTCTCTGACCCCCTAGACTGTACTCCGTCTGCGGCCTTCTTTGCGTGTGTGTGTGTGTGTGTGTGTGTGTGTGTGTGTGTGTGTGTGTGTGTGTGTGTGTGTGTGTGTGTGTGTGTATGTGTGTGTGTGTCTGTGTGTGTGTGTGTCTGTGTGTGTGTGTCTGTGTGTGTGTCTGTGTGTGTGGGCCTGTGTGTGTCTGTGTGTGTACTCACCTAGTTGTACTCACCTAGTTGAGGTTGCGGGGGTCGAGTCCGAGCTCCTGGCCCCGCCTCTTCACTGATCGCTACTAGGTCACTCTCCCCGAGCCGTGAGCTTTATCATACCTCTGCTTAAAGCTATGTATGGATCCTGCCTCCACTACATCGCTTCCCAAACTATTCCACTTACTGACTACTCTGTGGCTGAAGAAATACTTCCTAACATCCCTGTGATTCATCTGTGTCTTTAGCTTCCAACTGTGTCCCCTTGTTACTGTGT
>NC_091292.1:22940349-22966173 GCF_038502225.1 Cherax quadricarinatus | reverse complement strand
AAAAATATTTAACACTGATGTGAAAAAAAAAAAACACAAAATTCAATTTTTTTTACCTGCGTCTGGCTTACCTTCGACACATTTTTACTAATATCTTTTCGTTTTCCGGGAGCGTTGGGAAAATGTCTTCTAAACTGGTCTTAGTAATGTGATGACCACCCCAGTGTTGGGGTTTTTCTCATGAAACCCGACACCCTCCCCACCTGTCCCCCCCGTGAACGGGAGTACAAGTCGCATCACTGGATGGGGATATTCAGGGCTCATTACCCCTTACTCTTCTAGTGGGGGAGGGGGGTGGATGCTGGTGGGATTTTTGATCCAATAATTTTTGAGGAAATTTACCACCTCTGATAAAGGCCTGATTACTTCCTTTCCCCAAAGAAACCCCCTTTAAATCATGCCCCCAAAGCATATTGCTTCCCCTGAATCTAATAATAATTTACCCAAGTTTACCCCCAACCCATCAAATTAAATAAATTTTCCTAACAACTAATTTTTTTGTCTAAAAAATATGAGAATTTATTACGCATTGTGTTACCATGACCCTACGACCCAAAATGTCACGTTCTCGCTCTGGAGAAAAAAAAGGCCTTGCTGGATGCTGGAAAAATATAGGGATCAGGAAGAGCGTTTAAAATTTAAAAATTCTCAAAAAAATATCTTTAATTTACAGGAAGGTCAAGATGTTCTCTTTGTTCCCGGCGACAAAAACGAACATCGATCCTGTCAGTACAACATCGGGTTGTTTAAAAAAACAGCTGGATCATTTAAAAGGTATAATCCGACAAATTTAAAAAAAACTCATGTAAAATTTTTGGATATTTACTGATTATTTTTGGTTTTGCAAAAAAAAAAAAAAAAAAAAAAATTCCCCATGTTTTGCACATGTACCCTTTTATTCATCAAGCAATATAAGAAAAGTAACAAAAACCCTTTTAAAAAGCTGGAGCAAGGCTGTCTGCATGAAATACTGTGTATTGATATCTTGACTGAACAATATTTTATCCTGACAGCTGAGGCAAGGATGGTGAAAGTGGAAGGGGTTTTAGTGATAGAAGGTTAAGTGGTATTTGGTATCTCACATTTCGTTTTTAACAAATATAATTAGTTTTTTAAATGATAACACCAATAAATTTAATAAAAAACATACAGGCGTGAAATTTTTACCTGAAAACCACACACCCGGGGGACTCAAAAGGGACACACTGAGACACGGGCCCAAAAAGAACGTTTCTCTTCCTTTTCACCACCTTTGACATTCTTAGCCAAAGGTATACCCCCCGTTGATTGGAAAATGCCTATAGAGGAATTAATATTTTTTAATCAAAAAATTTTTTTAATGATTTTATTAAAAAAAAAAGAGGCTCTTGCATTTCTTTCACTGTCACTTGCATGACTGTCAAGATGTTTTATATAAAAAATCATGCTTGGTTTTTGAAAAATTTTTTTTTTGGGGGTTTTACACTGTGATGTGTTTAAATCTGTCGTGCTGAACATAGTGTTTCAGGATTTTGCCCCGGGTATCTTCTTTTGCCAAAGTGTAGTTCTCAAGAACAAGTTTGTAACAGGGGCTTCTGTTTAAAAAAAAGGGAAAAAGTACAAAATGTCATTAACCAACTACAAAGGGGTCGTGCTCAAGTGTCGGTTCAAATCTCAGAATATCATGTCTTTGTCCCTCACTGGGGCACAAAACCCTCTTTTTTAAAAAATTTTTGTTTTGAAGGTGCAGTGTATTCATTTCTTCTTTGGGAAGAATGAAAGGGGGCTGGACTCTTGGAAAGTTTGCTAATGACATGCTGAGTGTAGAGGTCAGGTGTAATCAAGGTGAGGTGTGGGACCGGTAAAAACGCTTGGCTGTGTGGGGGAGGAAAAACATCTTATTCACGAAAAACTGGGGAAATTTGGCTTCGACTGAAAAGCGATCAGCGTTTAGTGACCAAGGAAAGTTTTTATGAAACGTTCGTCCCCCTCGCCCCGAAAAAAAAATTTTTTATGTTGTTTTAAGAGGGCCCTAATAATTCCCCAAATTTTGTGTTTGACATATCGCGTTGAAATGGCGAATATCATGGTCCTCTTTCTCGTTTCTTTCAATTTTAACTTTTTCTGTTGACTACTAGTTCGGGAGATCAGCAACTATAACCACATGACTACCTCACGTTTCCCGGGGAAACCCCTCATCGCACTGAACAAAATGTAACGTTTGAACTGAAAAAACAATTTGAGTTATTTTTTCTTTTTTATTTTCTGACCCTTTACTATAGCTCCCCTTTGATGCGTCAATGGCCCAACACAGCAGCTGTATCAACACGCATTGCAGCTGATCGCTTGTGGTACCGCTGCAGCTATGAACGTCACACTTCTGTATGTGCTGCGCAAGCTTCAACTGCGCTGTTTCAGCTATCAAACTAGTAGAAAATCTGTGCGAAGCAAAATTCAAAAAATCCCTTTCAGCAGTTATTATTATAGAAACTAAACACCCCCAAAAAATCTCTTTTTGTTACTGTATAAAAGAGCAACATACATAGGCATTTATTTCAGAGGTATTATTTTTGCATAAAAATTCCATGCATTATATATTGAGTTACACTAAATCCCTTTCCCTACATGGAATTATGGTAACGTGATTCCAAAAAAGCTGGTTGTACCGCAAACGTTCCTTAATCAAAGGAAAGGGAGTTACTTTTTCCTGGATTCAAACTTAATTGTCTTTTTTTTTCCCGTTATACGACTCTAATACCTTTAATTCCTCACCATGAATTTAATAATAATAGCAATCCAACTTCTTTCCATTTTTTATCTTATTCTTTTCATATAAGTTTTCTCCTCTGCATCTCACATCACTAGATTCATCTTAAGTTTCGCTCCTTTCTCCTCAGTCCTTTAATATCTTTCCTCAACTAGTTCTCACTGCCTTTCTCCTCTTTCCATTTTCGTTCTCTCTCTCTCTCTCTCTCTCTCTCTCTCTCTCTCTCTCTCTCTCTCGATCGCTTCCTCCTTTTCCACAGTTTTATTCTAGGTTTAGCTAAGAATTTCCATACAAATTTATTCTACCTCTGCTCATTACGTAGCTTGTCCCTTCGAGTATCTTTATTAAAATGTTAAGAAATTTGTGCATTCTTCAATAATTAGTAACTCTCATGTTGGGTCCAAGGTAAAGTTAGACACAGGATATTACCTAACAAACGTAGTACTGACAAGTACGTGAATAAGGCACAAAATTAATTTTTTGGGTATTTACCGAGACGTCCCTGGTGGGCGAAACGTCTTCTCGGTAAATGACATAAGTTTCATATTGTCTCGATCACATATGAAGACCATTAATGAAAATGTCGAAACAGCATTGGACTTGCATTCGATCGAAACAGATATACTAGTATCAAAGGTTTATAACGAGATAGATATATAAAAGAGGGGAGAAAGCATGGCTAGAACAGTAGTGATCGTTTCGTTATTAGCGAAAGAAGGCTGGGTTCAGCGCTATACATAAATATTCCATAGAGTTATGACGAGGTACTGGTGACGTTCCACGTAGGAATTTAGTGACGGATTGGGAAAAAGGGACTTCCAGCAGCTGGACTGAGAGATGCTGTGTAATGGCTTAGGACCGGCCACAAAATGGACATAAAATGCAGTTAACGCATAGGGAGAAATCCTGAAGATCAGATAATACATTCAATGGAGACGCTAAACTTCACTGAAGATAAGCGTATCTGAGTGTTCTAGGAGAGGTAAACATCTTCAGAAATGATGCTGGGGATAAGATTAATGTTAGGAATGTTTTGTGAAAATCTAGTGATCGAACAAGACTGTCTCTCGAAGATTTGAAGACGGGTTAATAATTTTGGGGGAAGACCAGCAAATGGGGGGGGTTTTTACTCTAACATGAAGACAGATATTGTCAGTATCAGCGAGGTGTCCCTTACTCGCCTATTAACTTATTGTGATTGTAGGGTGTAGTCCCCGTCTCATGACCCGTCCATCTACCGGTCGCTATTGTACTCCCGCTCTCTTGGCTGCTTGAGGTGTGTGTGTGTGTGTGTGTGTGTGTGTGTGTGTGTGTGTGTGTGTGAGTGTGTTGTGTGTTGTGTGTTGTGTGTTTTGTGTTGTGTGTTGTGTGTGTGTGTGTGTGTGTGTGTGTGTGTGTGTGTGTGTGTGTGTGTGTGTGTGTGTGTGTGTGTGTATTCTAGTTCAGTCAGCTTCTGTACATTTTCAATTATATATAAAAGATTCCATCAGACCAGGATGAAAGAAAAGATGAATTAAAATTCATGTAATTTAATCAGAATAAAGGTTTAAGGTTTGAATATGTACAAATAGAGTTTAACAACAAGGTATGTCCATCCAGCAAAATACACGATATCTCAAGGTGTTATCAAAAGTCATAATATCACCTAGAAAAAATTATGCAAACTGGGTTAATCAGATGTCCCCCTGTGACAGAAGTAAACTGTCAGCACGTAGGCTTGGCTTACCCAAGTTACAGTTTGTCACTCCCACCGTGACACACTACACCTTAACAATAAGTAATCCCCAGAAAACAATTATATATCCCAATATAAAACTTGTACCATAAACCAATAAGAAACATTTCTATATAACAATTGAGTGGACATGAAAATAAGTCAGTGAAGAACCTCCTTTGTAGGATAAAGAATAAAAAGGCAAAATACTTGGCTTATCACAGGCTACGTCCATGATCACACATGGACTATCTTCAGACTATGTTAATGCTCACACCTGAAGAAATGTGAGGACACAACACCGAGTCCACGCTGAACAAACATAATGTAATGAACCCTCAAATTACTAAGTCTCGCTAGCATTTCAGAAGAAATTATTTCAAAATACACTAGTTCTACTAGGAATTGAGGGCTTTCAGGTTGTACATTGAAGTGTTGATACACTCATTGTAGAATGTTCAACATTAGTGTAGGCAGTAGGCCTGTTACAGTGTTCCTCCTTTTTTATGACCCTAATATCCTAAATATTGTAAGAAACGGGGTTCTCCAGTTATGTCCAACTAGAATAGCCCCCCCCCCCAAAAAAAAAAAAGTAGAGAAAAGTGTAGCTAATGTCTGAAATGTATTGGCAGTTTCTTAAATCGAAGACAAAACAATAATATAAAAATAGTGAAATGCTATAAGAGTGTGTGTTCGTCGTTCAATCTGAAAAGATCTCGGAAAATAATCTACTGTCACTTGGGTGAGATAATCTCACCTCCAAGACAATTCCAGGTGACATTTCTTTCCCCGGCCCCTTCACCCCTTGTCGTTTCTCGTTGATAATAAATTTTTAATGTGTGCAGGAAGAACAACATCCTTGCAGAGTAGTCTGTCACGCCTGAGCTTCTCATAACTACATTACCAAACTACCAGATAATTGCTGCCTTTTAGCTTTCATAGTCTTTAAGGAAAACCTTTTATGACCTGAGAAAGTTTACGGTACAATAAAAACTTTCTCAAGTGGTGGTGTTGGTGTCAAGGACGTAGTTTCACCCGCGAGCTTTTAGACCTTCAAGTGGGTACCTTGATGCTAGTGAGGGACTCTCATCCATGAAATTGGAGTACCCCATTCCGTCCCTAACAATAAATATAATACTTTCCATTCTCCATGAACTGTATGACCCCTAATGCTGTAACTCTTCCTTATGAATAATAATAATAATAATAATAATAATAATAATAATAATAATATAATAATCTGAGCTATTAATATTACAGAAACATATTAATATTCGTGAAAGATTTACGTAGAGTCTCCTAACGAAAGTGCTTTTAAGCTCTTTAAAGGCTCTTGATCCAATAAGATGGAGCTAGTTTCCCTGGCCTTGGATCAAGCCTGATTATCTCTCATTCCCCAGACACTGTATGTCCCCCATGGCTTTAGCGCTTTCTAATAATTATAATATTTGGACAGGGAAGCGGCAAGAACAGTACCGCACTTATATATATATACATATATATATATATATATATATATATATATATATATATATATATATATATATATATATATATATATATATATATATATATATTAAAAAGTCGGCGGTCTCCCACCGAGGCAGGGTGACCCAAAAAGAAAGAAAATCCCCAAAAAGAAAATACTTTCATCATTCAACACTTTCACCACACTCATACATAATCACTGTTTTTGCAGAGGTGCTCAGAATACAACTGTTTAGAAGCATATACGTATAAAGATACACAACATATCATAGTGTGTGTAAAGGTAGAAAGTTGAAAGTGATCATAAAAGAAAAACTGGATAGGAAATTGGAGAGGAGGGATATGGAAAAAGTGAATGTTTTCAGATATTTGGGAGTTGACGTGTCAGCGGATGGATTTATGAAGGATGAGGTTAATCATAGAATTGATGAGGGAAAAAAGGTGAGTGGTGCGTTGAGGTATATGTGGAGACAAAAAAACATTATCTATGGAGGCAAAGAAGGGAATGTATGAAAGTATAATTGTACCAACACTCTTATGTGGGTGTGAAGCTTGGGTGGTAAATGCAGCAGCGAGGAGGCGGTTGGAGGCAGTGGAGATGTCCTGTCTAAGGGCAATGTGTGGTGTAAATATTATGCAGAAAATTCGGAGTGTGGAAGTTAGGAAAAGGTGTGGAGTTAATAAAAGTATTAGTCAGAGGGCAGAAGAGGGGTTGTTGAGGTGGTTTGTTCATTTAGAGAGAATGGATCAAAGTAGAATGACATGGAGAGCGTATAAATCTGTAGGGGAAGGAAGGTGGGGTAGGGGTCGTTCTCGAAAAGGTTGGAGGGAGGGGGTAAAGGAGGTTTTGTGGGCGAGAGGCTTGGACTTCCAGTAAGCATGCGTGAGCATGTTAGATAGGAGTGAATGGAGACGAATGGTATGTGGGACCTAACGATCTGTTGGGGTGTGTTCAGGGTAATATTTAGTGAAGGGATTCAGGGAAACCGGTTATTTTCATATAGTCGGACTTGAGTCCTGGAAATGGGAAGTACAATGCCTGCACTTTAAAGGAGGGGTTTGGGATATTGGCAGTTTGCAGGGATATGTTGTGTATCTTTATACGTATATGCTTCTAAACTGTTGTATTCTGAGCACCTCTGCAAAAACAGTGATTATGTATGAGTGTGGTGAAAGTGTTGAATGATGAAAGTATTTTCTTTTTGGGAAATTTGTTTTTTTTTTGGGTCACCCTGCCTCGCTGGGAGACGGCCAACTTATATATATATATATATATATATATATATATATATATATATATATATATATATATATATATATATATATATATATATATATATATATATATATATTATATATATATATTATATATATATTATATATATATTATATATATATTATATATATATTATATATATATATTATATATATATATTATATATATATATATATATATATATATATATATATATATATATATATATATATATATATATATATATATATATATATATATATATATACATATATATTATATATATATATATATATATATATATTATATATATATATATATTACATATATATATATTATATATATATATATATATATATTATATATATATAATATAGCAGGAGGGAGCTTGCTGCTGTTAGATGTAAAGAGGAAGACGCAAGTTACAGAATGAGCTTTGACTGTCGCAACGTTTCACTCTCTGTAGAGCTCAGACAATACATAACGTGATATAGGTGAGTGGGAACGTTGCATACGTTTCCTTGTACCTGTTACCTCTGTTCACCTAGCAGAACACAGGCACTGACTGTTGCGGGTGGTTGGCCTTTGTAATAGAGTAAAACAAAAAACACAATTGCATTGACAGACGCAGGGAGGGTCAAAAGCCATTCTGATAGTCTCGTGAAAGATTATCTGGGTGCGAGGGGAGATTCCTCAAAGGAAAACAATTGCTATATTTCTGTAACGTGAATTGTAGACTCTTAATCATGTGTTACGAAATACCCCTAGATATATTATATATTTTTAAATTCGTGTTATTTTCCGTCTTCTCCGTTGTCCTCCTATTAGTTGTAGACGATTGGCTCCTTGCCACTACTACCTTCAAGCTTGTGGATCATTGGTTTCTTGCCACTACCACCTTCAAGCTTGTGGATCATTGGTTCCTTGCCACTACCACCTTCAAGCTTGTGGATCATTGGTTCCTCGCCACTACCACCTTCAAGCTTGTGGATCATTGGTTCCTCGCCACTACCACCTTCAAGCTTGTGGATCATTGGTTCCTCGCCACTACTACCTTCAAGCTTGTGGATCATTGGTTCCTCGCCACTACCACCTTCAAGCTTGTGGATCATTGGTTCCTCGCCACTACTACCTTCAATCTTGTGGATCATTGGTTCCTCGCCACTACCACCTTCAAGCTTGTGGATCATTGGTTCCTTGCCACTACTACCTTCAAGCTTGTGGATCATTGGTTCATCGCCACTACCACCTTCAAGCTTGTAGATCATTGGTTCCTTGCCACTACCACCTTCAAGCCTGTGGATCATTGGTTCCTCGCCACTACCACCTTCAAGCTTGTTGATCATTGGTTCCTCGCCACTACTACCTTCAAGCTTGTGGATCATTGGTTCCTCGCCACTACCACCTTCAAGCTTGTGGATCATTGGTTCCTCGCCACTACCACCTTCAAGCTTGTAGATCATTGGTTCCTCGCCACTACCACCTTCAAGCTTGTAGATCATTGGTTCCTCGCCACTACCACCTTCAAGCCTGTGGATCATTGGCTCCTTGCCACTACCACCTTCAAGCTTGTGGATCATTGGTTCCTCTCCACTACCACTTTCAAACTTGTTGATGACTTGCCTCGCCACTCAAAAAACCACAAGACTGGGGAGGGACAGGATTATAAGTAAAGATTTAATAAAAACAAGAGTTATAGTGAACAGAGAAACCCCAAAAGATACAAAAATAAAAAAATTTCACAAAAAAGGGGGCGGGGGGCCAGGAGGGGGGGGGGCCAGGAGGGGGGGTAAATTTAGGTCCAGGTTTGCAGAAAGTGGAGAGGAATAGAAATTTTTGGGAAGAGAAAGCCAAGAGCGTTTTTTTAAAAGGGGCACGATTTAAACGTGGTGACCCTAACCTGTGGGGGAACCCCGACCACTAGAAAATGGAAAGGGGAAAAGAAAGGGAAAAAGCAGAAAGGGGAAAAAAAATTGGGAAAGGTCGAGTCCTAAAAGGGAAAAAGGGCCCACCTTTTCCAACCCCCCAAAAAAAAAAAAAAATGGAAGGTCTAAAACAGGAAAAGGGAATGGGACCCAAAAAAATTTAAAAAAAAAGATGGAAGAAGCATTAAAAATATAAATGTATTAAATCCCTTAAATAAAGCTTATAAAAACAAGTTTTTAAAACAGGGTTTTTTTATAATAACAGGAGGTTATTAACAGGTTATAATAACAGGAGGTTATAATAAAAAGAGGTTGAAAAGGGGAAGGGAAATAACAGGAGGTTATAATGGGTTATAAAACAGGTGATTATAATAAAAAAGTAAATTATTTTCATGGTGAAGGTCTCACCTGTAGGAGGGGGGCACCGGGGAAATGGAAGGTAATTGGGGTAAAGGGAGAAAAAAATAAGAGATGTTTAAAAAAAAGACCACATTTAAAAAAAAAGTTTTTTTGTTATTTGTAGCAACTGTGTGTGGGTGTGTGTGTGTTTGTGTGTGTGGTGTGTGTGTGTGTGTGTGTGTGGTGTGGGGTGTTTTAAAAATTTTTAGATTTTTTTTCAAATTTTTGCTTTTGTTTTATTCCCAGCTTTCCTTTGTATACGGTATCTCTTCGGGTTTTAAAATTGTTTTTCTGGTAAAAACCCCTCCCCCCTCCCCCTCCCCCTCCTCGACACTTTTCTGACGTTTTTTCGACATTTTTCCCACTTCTTTTTTTATGAAACATGACAGGGCCATACAAAAAGATATTTTAAACAATTTTCAAAAGTTTCCCCAAAATTTAAAAAGGGCCAAACAACGGGTATTTCCCCAGTTTCCACGGGGAACAAGAGGAGATAAAAAAAGCCCGGGAAAACACTTCCCCAATTTGGGGGGCCCCAAACAAACTAAAAACAAAAAAAATTTTTTCTAAAAAACCCTTCATGAAACCCCAATTGAACACCCAAAAGAAAAACGACTTTTTCCCTCAAAAAAGGATCTAATTCACATTTAAAACCCCCAACCCCCAAATTTCCTTTTGGGGGTTTTTAATTTGGGAGGGGAATTTTCCCAAACCTTTCTTATTTTAAAAATAACTGACCCTCACAAATTTTCCCCCAATGTTGCCCTTTAAAAAAACGGGGAATTTCCTGTCTCACGTCCCACCATTATTTTTGGGGCTGGCCCATTCCTTTCGCATGCTATTACAATTTTTCAAGTCACCAGAAACTAGCACTCTGACACTACTCAAGACAGAAAGGTTACCCCAAATACATAAAGGGGGACCCACAGACGAAAAAACCCATAGGAAATTCAAACTTTACCATTCCCACCCAAAAAATCTTAGAGAAACTCGGCACAGGAGACTATATTCATTTTTAATTACAAAAAATACCCCAACCCCCCCAATTTGGGTTCAGGAAAATAAAAAAACCCAATGCTGCAATTATAAAATGCTAGATCTGCTTTAGACAGCATTGGAAAAAAGGGAAAATCCGTTTGGGGAATTTTTTTTTGACCCCAAAAAAGGTTTACAAGCAGACCACGGATCCTACCCCCCAAATCCAAACCCCCGGTATAAGAGGTGTGCCGATATTTTAAATCCTACCTTTTCAATTTGGTACGTATGTCACCATTTGGGCAGCCCATCAATACGGCCACTTTATACTGGAGTTCCGGGAGGGGAAAGGGCCTTTACCCTGCTCTTCCCCCATTTACATCAATGATCTTCCCCAAAAATATCCCAAAAACCTGAAACCCATTCCCCTTTTCTGGGCACACGACTTTCGTTATTTTATAAATTTTAATTTTGGAAAACCATTGTTTAAAAGGGGGCCGTTTAAAAAATCGACTTTGATGAAAAGCCACAAACCCAAATTAACACTGGGAAAACCTACTTTTTATTATGTTTGGAAGAGCAGGTGTTTGCAACCCCTTTAAAATTAAAAATTTGACAACACCCCTAATTGCCAAAACATAAGAGGGCAAATTCCTTTTTCCTATACCCGACAGCAAAACCCAAATTTCAGCACCTTTTCCAAACATAACCAAAAAAAGATTCCCAAAAAGGTTTGGGGTTCCCCTCTAAGATAGATATTAGTGCCGCAAATAACCCCCCCACACTATTTTACCCACTTTATATCCAACCCAATTGCTATCTGTGCTTGGGGGGTTTTTAAATCAGCAAACACTTAAAACCAATAATAACCCAACAAAAAACCTGGCAAGAATAGTCACCCAAATTTCCCCTCCCCAAAACCCCACCTTTTAGGGTCTAAACCATTTCCCGTTCAGCACATCCACACTTTCTTTCTTGCAGTCTATATTTACAGGGCCTTAAATTTCCCAAAATTAACCTCCTAAAAAAGCTTTTTGATAGTTGTGAAGGGTCCACAGGCATAACACCCGACACAAAAATTCTATGACATTTCCCGTTTCACCTTAAACCCCTTTTCAAAAATTCAATGGTTTTAAAAGGGGCCTTTAAAAATTTAAACCCCTTTTCCCGGAAAAACCCCCCAACTGCAAAAACATTCATCACTTTTCAAAAACCCCAAAGAAAGATCCATCTTTCCTTTTATCCAACCTTTTTAACCCAAATTACATGATAACACCTGGAAAAATTAAATTACACCACTTGGGGCTATAAACCCAGAAATACTAACCCTTTAAACTTTAAAAAAATAAACCTTTAAATAGTTTTTTGGGTTTTTTGATATTTCCCAAAAAGAACTTTGTATTGTGAAAACAAAAAATTTTACATTGTTAAAACCCCAAATTATGGGTGTAATTATTTTTGCCTTTTTACCTAAACTGTAAGGATTTTTTAAGAATTAATCTGTTCGCTCGAAATGCCCCCAAGGGTTAGGTGTCCCAGGGCCCCCCCTGTAATTAGTATTTATAACATTTAAAACCCCACAAACCCAAAAACCAAACCCCCCCTTGTAAACCCCCTTTTGAGAATAAATTTTAATTTAAATTTTTTTATGCAAATTCAAAATTTTAATCTTTGGGTAATTCCTTTGGGAAATTTTTTTTCTCTTTCCTATCTGGTTTCTTTCTAGACGTATACTTTCCCCGTCATTGTAAATTTAGTGTCTTTTATCCTATCACTAACAGGCCCCCAAATCTACTTATTAAAGTTGATGCGCCCAACGTGAGTACCAAAAGTCCCGTCTTGCTTTGGGTTTTTTCCCCCTCATCCCCTTTTTGTGTGTATGTTTTTGACACCCTTTTTTATTACCTTGCTCATCGGGTTTGGGATCCCCCCCAATTTTACAAAAAATAAATTCAAGTGGGAAAAACCCAAATTCGGCCCCAAGGGTTTTCTTTGTGGTTTTAAAGTTCAAAACCTGGCCAACAAATTTTTTGGGCCCGTTTAAAAACCCCGGGGTTTTTAATTAATTTTGGGATGCAGAATTTCATTTTAAAATGAGGTTTCCCCCAAAAATGGGCCCGTTTTTTTGGAAAAGAACCCCCCCGGGGAACGCCTTTTCTATAACAGCCCTCCTGGAGAAAAAAATATTAGGAAAAACCCGACGATCAGTTGGGTGGCAGACCACTGCTGGACACTGGTGGGAGAGCCATTCTTATCACAAACGAAAAGGCCTGGAAGCTAAGCTATGATGTGTACATATTTGTTTGAATATATATATATACATATATATATATATATATATATATATATATATATATATATATATATATATTATTTTTTTATTATCACACCGGCGATTCCACCAAGGCAGGGTGGCTCCGAAAAGAAAAACTTTCACCATCATTCACTCCATCACTGTCTTGCCAGAAGGGTGCTTACACTCACAGTTTTAAACTGCAACATTAACACCCTCCTTCAGAGTGCAGGCACTGTACTTCCCATCTCCAGGACTCAAGTCCGGCCTGCGGTTTCTGAATCCCTTCATAAATGTTACTTTGCTCTACACCCAACAGCACGTCAAGTATTAAAACCATTTGTCTCCATTCACTCCTATCAAACACGCTCACGCATGCCTGCTGGAAGTCCAAGCCCCTCGCACACAAAACCTCCTTTACCCCTCTCCTCCAACCCTATATATATATATATATATATATATATATATATATATATATATATATATATATATATATATATATATATATATATATATATATATATATAAAAATTAATAATAATAATTAATTTACTTTAAAATATTAGTTTGTCATTGCATGCACCTCACAAAAACATATTAAAATAGATACCAAATTGTTGGGAAAGGGGATGTGGTGTTTAACCCTTAAAATAAAAAAAATATTGATCGTGAATTTAAAAAAAGGCCTTTTGGGAGACTAAAGCTGAGATTTGGATCAGCTTATTAAAGATTAAAAAAAACAATTTTTGTATCTGAACTGATATAACGTTAATTCCCAGTAAATTACTAGCTTCTATGATAGTTTTTTGATCTCGAGTCGGGGGACCCTTAGTCTTGAGTAGCCTAACATGAAGTCATCCCCCTCAAGGGATTTTTTGATGGGGTGAAGGTTTGATTAGGAAAAAGTGTATCCAAACAAATTTAAGCCTGGGGCCTTTTTTCCCCCCAGGGCTCTGATTTTAGGGGGTAGGATTAAAAAAATTTTAATACACACCATACCCAACATTTACACCCCAACACACACACACACACACACACACACACACCCTCTCTCTCTCTTCTTTTTCTCTCTCTCTTCTCTCTCTCTCTCTCTCTCTCTTCTCTCTCTCTCTCTCTCTCTCCCCCCCCCCCTTTCCCCCCCCCCTCCTCACACACCCCCAAACCCTCACCACCCTACCCCTCCAACCCCACCCCCCCCACCCAAAACATACACCCCCACACCCACACCCCACACTCACACCCCACACTCCACACCCACACTCTCACACCCCCCCACGCTGTCACACACCCCCACACTCTCACACACCCCCACACTCTCACACACCACCCCACACTCTCACCCCCCACAATCTAACACACCCCCTACAATCTAACACCCCCCCCACACTCACCCCCCCCCCACACACCCCACAATCTAACACCCCCAACACTCTCACACACTCCCACACTCTCATACCCAACACTCTCAGTACGCACACTCTCACAGTCCAAAACTCTCACACACACCCCACACCCTAAAACTCTCATACACCCCCACACTCACCTCCCCATTCTCACACCCCCACATTCTCACATCCCCCACACTCACACACCCCAACACACACACCACCCACACACTCACACACCCCAACACTTTCACACACACCCACACTCACTCTCACACACATCCTCACTCTCACACACATCCGCACTCTCACACACATCCACACTCTTACACACTTTCACAGTCTCACTCTCCCCCACACTCTCACACACCCCCACACTCACCCCCCCCACAATCTCACACACCCCAACACTCTCCCACAACCCCACACTCTCCGACACCCCCACACTCTCCCACAACCTCACACTCTCACACCCCCACACTCTCACACGCCCACACTCTCACACCCACACTCACACACACCCCCACACTCTCACGCACCCCAACACTATCACCCCCACACTCTCGCACACCTCCACACACTCGCATACCTCCACACACTCGCATACCTCCACACACTCACACCCACACTCTCACACCCAAACTCTCACACCCCCCACACTCACCCTCACACCGCCACACTCACACACATCCATACTCTCACCACCACACTCACACACACGCGCACTCACACACGCACTCACACACGCACACTCTCACACCCACTCTTTCACACACCCTCACACTCTCATACACCTCCACACTCTCACACCCACACTCTCCTATTCACCCTCTCACACACACCCGTACTCTCACAAACACCCGCACTCTCACACACACCCGCACTCTCACACACACCCGTACTCTCACACACCCGTACTCTCACACACACCCGCTGTGGCATGCAAAGAGTACGTAACCTTTATTCGGCGCATGGACACACCCTCATTTACAGGCTATCTCCCCCAACCAGCGAACCAGGTTGCTAAGAGTTGATGATGGGGCCCCATCGTTCAACTAGTGACCAGGTTCTAGCCAATAAGAAGGTGGGATTGACAATCGCAGAGGTTATGTGGATACCGCTCTCCTGTCTGCCCTTGTCATTCCCACTCTAGAGCTGGTTGAAGCACGGTCTGCTATCTTGTGGCTTCTATTTCTGCTTTGCTTACCGTGGAGTGCACTATATTTATCACTGTACATAGTGTACATATTGCTGTTATAATTGGTGAAGGATAATATAAGTCTAAACTTTTTCTACTGTGTTTATTTGCTCCCATTACACCTGGGATAACAGGCCATTTGAAATCCTAGGTTGTAATACCCGCACTCTCACACACCCCCACACTCTCACACACTCCTACACTCTCACACACACCCACACTCACACACCACACACACACACACACACACACACACACACACACACACACACGCACACACACACACACACACACACACACACACTTACGGGGCCAGGAGCTGAGTCTCGACCCCTGCAACCACAATTAGGCGAGTACACACACACTCGCACCCCTCACCACACACGAGTTGCTCACATTTGTGTGTGAGTGAAATTAATGGGGTTGAGTGAAAGGCGTTTTGTTACTTCTGGGGAAGAAACTGTGCTTTGTTAGTCCTGGGAAGAGAGAGTGCTTTGTTGAGGTTCCTGTGAGCATTTTCACGAGTGAAAATTTGCCTTACAGAAAAGCAAATGTGCGCTTGCGTGGCGTTTACGATCAAATTCATTTACGGGAACCTATCTTCTTGTTTTTTCCTCCACTTTCTCGCTCAGGTGTAGGTTAATGACTGTCAAGGTTAAACCGAAACGTCGTCTGAAGTTTGCTTCCCAAAGTTTACGTTATTTGTGATTTTTTCCAGCCAAGGTGTTGTGACTTTTAAGTGAACAACAGCATCTGCTAGGGAATATACGAAAGGCAAAAATGTATACGTATAGTTTTGTCCAAGGGACGTGTCTCGTGTGAGAGGTACAGCCTCTTCAGGTGATTTACAGG
This sequence comes from Cherax quadricarinatus, assembly GCF_038502225.1. Taxonomy (NCBI): domain Eukaryota; kingdom Metazoa; phylum Arthropoda; class Malacostraca; order Decapoda; family Parastacidae; genus Cherax; species Cherax quadricarinatus. Next base: position 22,949,943 of record NC_091292.1, on the reverse strand, counting down.
AGAGGGTTAATGCTGTCTGCCAGAACACAACACCGTCATCATCGACACAGAGTGAAAACACTTCCACACACAAGAGCTTTTGCCACTCTCAGCCACCTATCTCAGTGAGTAATGTCAGGGCTAAAGCAGGGATACATATGCACACGCACATACCCAGGCGCGTGCGCACAAACACACACACACACACACACACACACACACACACACACACACACACACACACACACACACACACACACACACACACACACACACACACACACACACACACACACAGCAAGTGATATTTTGGCAGAACAAGGAACAACTTCGAAGACTCACAGCAAAGTTATTGACGGCCCTATACGTCTTATAGTAGGCCTATCGTCGGGTATACAGCACCGACCTGGAACCATAGGATAGAAGAACCAAGGGACACATGAAAACAATATACACAATACTCAGAGGATTTGATAGGGTATATAGTGATAGACTGTTCCAGTGGCGAAGAAAAAGTCGTCGAGGGGGAGGAGACAAAAAGCTGAGATTCGACTCCAGTAGCCACAAACAAACGAATACAAAGAGGAAATCGCACACAGTGATCCGTAAACCAAAAACTGATTCATTTAGCGTCTACAAATCGTACCGAGGCTGAGCGAACTTTATTTTTAATTAAAACTTGTGGACATCGGTCGTTACATGTCGTAAAGGTGAAGGGGACAGGAACAAAGAAGTGAGGTGAATGGGAATAAGGGAAAGGAAAATAAGAATGTGGGAAAGGAAAATGAGTGAGAAGGAAATGGAATGAGGGAGTGAAAATGAGAATGAGAAGAAGAGAAATTAAGTAGAAAATAGAAAGTGGATATAGGAGAATGGTAAAAAGGAAAAGGTCAGTAGGAGGGTAAAGATGGGCATAGAGAAGGAGAGGGATGAAATAATAGGTGAAAAATACAAAGTGAACAAGTGGAGAAGAAAAAAAGAGAAAGGAAAACAGGAGAACTATCGAGAAGAACCGAGCTTTGTTCACTTTGCTTATTCTTCAGGAAAAAAAAAAACGCTGCTTTTAAGGCTTAACTCACCGGTTTGGTTTATTCGGTATGGCATTACGTGTGCACGCACACACACACACACACACACACACACACACACACACACACACACACACACACACACACACGCGTGGGTCCGTGGGTGCAGACGTGGGTACACAAGGCTTCGAGAATCCTAGTGTTTTTAAGGGTGCAGTAACTGCTAACAGTAATCAGTGGTAGTGACATCGTCAGTGAACAATAATACGAGTGATAACTAAAGTTATTAGTTAGAAAAAGTCGTGAGAAAGCCTGAAATTATCCATTATCCAAAATTATCCAAACGTTTTGGTCTACTAGGCAGCAGTAGGCCTGCTGAAGCAGGCCTACTGCTGCCACACACACACACACACACACACACACACACATAGCCGGACTTACACATACACTCCCCCTCTCCCCCACCGGCATCTCACTCCTTCCCCTGATCTCTCCCCTCCCTCTTTCACCCTCCCCCTCCCCACATCTCCCTCCTTCCCCCTCTCCCTCTCCCACTCACCCACTTGCTTCTCCCTCCTTTCCACTCCTCTCCCACATACCCACAGTTCCTCCTCTACCCCCCCCCACACTCTGACATACACAATACTAACCTAACACACAGAATTACATAGGTTTCCAACTCTGAGGCAATCAGGATAAAACAAAAATGGGTTGCCAGAGAGCAACAAGAAAAACCAAGGGACAGGAGGAGGAAACTGCAAAGGAAGAATGGGTAGCAGAGCTCACAAAAAGATAACATGAAGGGGAAAAGAAACTAGAAGAACTTAGCATGAAAATGGAAGAGAGGATAGTAATGGAAAACAGGAAGTGGGAGGTGCAAGTCATAGCAGCAGAGGCCAGGATACAGAGTTTAGAAGAGGAACTGAAAAATCTGAAACAGCCTAAAGAACTAAAGAACATTTTGGGATTGACAACAGAGACTGCTACCTCAGTCACAAATAAGGGGACTGTAGGGAAAGAAGCAGCAAAACTGCATGTAGGAGCTCAATCAGTGGAAACTGTAGTAAATGAAAGAGCTAAGCTATATGTGGAGGCCCTAACAGACCATAGCAGAGCCCAGGGAAAGCCTAGAAGTGAAACTGAAGAAAGGAAAGCTGCAATGGAGGAAACCAAATTGAATGAGGGGATACACAGGGATATGCAGTGGGAGAATGAAAGGGTGAGGTCAGTCTTTGTGTATGGGCTCCAGGAAGTTGAAGGGGAAACATATGAAGAAAGAAAACAAGGGGAAAAAAAGCAATTGAAAGCATCATGAAAGCATTAGGAGAAGACGACATGACCCAGCTGGAAAATTTTCGGAGAATAGGGGGGTTTGTAAAAAAAAAGAACCCGGCCAGTGAAAGTGACCTTCAAGGCAGAATCGACTCGGAACAGGATCCTGCAGGAGAAAGCACGATTAAGGGACATGCCGGCATACAGGAAGGTGTATCTCGACCGCGACAGAACACAAGAAGAAAGGCAGAAACTGAGAGAGATGGTACAAAGGCGAAAGGAGGAAAGAGAGGGGATGGAGAAGACAGACAGGAGATCCCAGACACAGGAAGATCAAATACAGCCTCCCTCACAACTTCCTATAGAAGCCTCCCAACCAGGTCAACCCCAGTGCAACCAAACACTCTAAACCAAAACACCCATGCCATATCCAATGCCCCCACCCACTACACTACAAACTCCACCCCCACAGCAACCACCCATATTTCCTTATCAGGTCTCCCACTTCCCCAACCCCAATACACCTCCCAGACCACAGTCTTAGAAAAGAATTTGAAGGTGTGGTATACAAATGCAGATGGAATAACAAATAAGTATGAGGAGTGGCACGAAAGAATCAAGGAGACATCCCCAGACATAATAGCACTCACGGAAACAAAACTCACCAGAAAAATAACAGATTCAATCTTTCCATCCGGATATCAAATCCTCAGGAAAGACAGAGGGAGGAGAGGGGGAGGAGGAGTTGCACTGCTCATTAAAAACCAGTGGGGTTTTGAGAAAATGGAAGGAATGGATGGCACGGGCGAAAGGGACTACTTAGTAGGAACAATCCAGTCTGAGGGACATAAGGTGATAATTGCAGTAATGTACAACCCACCACAGAACTGCAGGAGGCCAAGAGAAGAATACGATGAGAGCAACAGAGCAATGGTCGACACACTAGCCGAGGTGGCCAGGAGAGCACACATGGGGGGAGCAAAGTTACTAGTTATGGGTGATTTCAATCACAAGGAGATTGACTGGGAAAATCTGGAGCCCCATGGGGGTTCCGAAACATGGAGAGCCAAGATGATGGATGTGGTACTGGAAAACCTCATGCATCAACATGTTAGAGACACTACCAGAGAGAGAGGAGAGGATGAACCAGCAAGACTGGACCTTGTATTCACCTTGAGTTGTTCGGACATCGAGGAAATCATGTATGAAAGGCCCCTGGGAGCTAGTGATCATGTGGTTCTGTGCTTTGACTACATAGTTGAGCTCCAAGTGGAGAGAGCAGCAGGAATAGCGTGGGAAAAACCAAACTACAAAAGGGGAAACTACCCAGGCATGAGGAACTTCCTTCAAGACATTCAGTGGGAGAGGGAACTGACAGGAAAACCAGTACTAGAAATGATGGACTATGTGGCAACAAAATGCAAGGAGGCAGAGGAGAGGTTTGTTCCCAAGGGAAACAGAAATAATGGGAAGAACAGAACGAGTCCTTGGTTCACCCAAAGGTGTAGGGAGGCAAAAACTAGGTGTACTAGAGAATGGAAAAGGTACAGAAGACAGAGAACTCAGGAAAATAAAGAGATTAGCCGAAGAGCCAGAAATGAATATGAACAGATAAGAAGGGGAGGTCAGGGGGACAATATAAAAAATGACAAGCATCAAAAAAGATGCCCCAAAAGCTGTTGCCAGCCACATCAGGAGGAAAAAAAGTAAAGGGACCAGGTAATCAGACTGGGGGAAAGGGGTGATGGGGAAATTCAAGAAACAAACCGGGGGGTTGTCGGGAGCTCAAAACGAATTTAAAGAAGTATTTCAGGGGGGAAACCAGTAGGACCCGGAAATGAAACAAGGGTAAAACCAGAAAGTGCGGGATGGGGAAATATAACCGGAGGAAGTGAAAAGCCATAGGGAAATTTGACCCCCTCAAAAAGGGTGGGCCCAGACAAAATCCCCCTTTTCCCTTAAAGGGGGGAAGAGATTTTTCCCCTTAAAAAGATCTTAAACACATCTTTTTAAAACTGGGAAAACCCCCTGAGGTAGGGAAGATAAAAAATCCCTTTTAAAAGGGAAGACATGGGCACAAAGGCCCCAAAACCTGTATAAATAACGTGTTTTAAAATGAAAGGTCATGGAAAAAGATCATCAGGGGGAGAGTGGTGGAGCACCGGGAAAAAACAAGGTATAATTGACAACCAGCAGGGTTTTCCCGGGGAAGGGAAAAAAATCCGGGGTGCCCAAAACCTACTAGATTTTTTATGACAAGGTGACAGAAGTAAGACAAGAGAGGGGAGGGGGGATGTCTTTTTTTTTGGATTTCAAAAGGTTTACACAGTTCCTCCAAGGGGGTTACTAAAAGGATCAGGCAAAATAACGGGGAAAGGCACTGCAATGGATCAGAGAATACCTGACGGGAGGCAAAAAACGAGTCATGGTACGTGACGGGGGTGTCAGGAAAATGCGCTTTGACAAGGGGTTCCCCGGGGTCAATCCCAGGACCCGGGTTTTTCTTGGTATATGTGAACAATAACCCCAAAGGGTAGACTCAGAAGTGTCCTTGTTTCAGATGATGTGAAGTTGGGAAAAAAATCAAATGAAAGGGTCAGGCAGGGAATTAAAAAACCTGGAAAAAGGCCAAGCCTGGTCCCGAAACTGGGCCCTTTAGTTTAACCCCGCCAAAAGCAAATCCAAGAAGATTGGGGGAAAGGGGAAAAAAACCCAAACAATATATTTTTGATGGCCCGACGCAAACCCCACCCCCAAAAAAGATCTGGGGGGGAGAAACACCGAGCATATCTCCTGAGGGCACATAAATGGGGTAACTGGGTGCAGCATACGGGCGCCTGGCAAACCTAAGGGTAGCGTTCCGATACCTCAAAAGGAAATCGTTCAAGACACTGTATACCATTTACTCCGGCCCATACTGGAGATGGCACCGTTTTGGGAAACCCACCCAGTCAAGCCAAAATTAGAGAAAGTGCAAAAGGTTTTCAACAAGACTATCCCGGCTCGGGGTTGTCGTACGAAGAAAGGTTTAAGGGGGGAAAACGGCCTGACGACACTGGAGGGCCCGGGGTCAGGGGGACATGATAACGACATATAAAATACTGCGCAAATAGAAAACGGTGGACAAAAACAAAGGGTGTTCCAGAAAATGGGAAAATACACAAAAAGGTCACAAAAAAGGAAGGGAAAACTCAGATGGAAACAAAGGGATGTTAGGAAATATTTCTTCAGTCAGGGGTAGTCAAAAAGTGGAATAAAAATAGAAAGTGAAGTAGTGGGGGGCGGGGAAACCCCTTGGGTTTTTAAAGGGGAGGTATCAATAGGGTCATGGAGCAGGGGGGAGAGAGGACCTTTGCAATCAGTGAAGAGGCGGGGCCAGGAGCCATGACTCGACCCCTGCAACCACAAATGGGTGAATACAAATAGGTGAGTACACACACACACACACACACACATAAAACACATTTGGGGAAAACATATGAAGGAACCCCCAGGGGAGGGTCTGTGTTTTAAACTTGAAACACAGGAGCCAAGGGGGCAAAGGCCAGGGCAATGGGAAAGGGAAACTACAAAAGGGGGGTACACAGGGAAAGGGGAACTTCCTGAACGGGGTTCAGGGGGGAGAATCCCGGGGAAACCAGTTAATGGGTGATGGGAAAATGGAACAAAAAAGGAAGAAGCTGAGGGGAGGTTTGGGAAACCCAAAAAGGGAAAAGGGATAATGAAAAAACCAGGGTACCCATGGTTAAAGGTAGGGAGGGCCCAAAATGTGCCGGGAATGGAAGAAGTATAGAAAGGGAAAAGGGCCCGGGGGAATAAGGAGAGGGAGTCTTTGAGGCCCCGGGAAAAGGATTGCACAGATAAGAAGGAGGCCCAACGACAGATGAAAAAACAAGGGTGCAGAAAGCCAAATTGGGCCCGAAACTGTTCAAAAGCCATATTTTAAAGGGAAAAAGACAGTCAAGGGGCCAGATAAAAGGCTAAGGAAGAAGGAGGAGGGACAAGAAATGACCGTGAAGTATGTAGAACTCAAAAAAGAAAATTCAAAGAAGTGTTCCGGGGAGACGGGGGGGGCTCCAGAAAGAGGAAGGTGGGGAACACCACCAAGTGCTGGACACAGTACACCCGAAAGGGAAAAAGTGAGGGCTTTGGGTAGCAGATACCCCAAAGGCAATGGGGGGCCGGGTAAATTCTCCATGGGTCCTGACGGGGGCAAAAGGCTCTTTTGTACCCCAACAAAAATATTTCATCTATCGAAACAGGGGGTTGCCTTTAGGCGTGGAAGACAGCCCAAAAGTAGTCCCAACCCAAAAAAAAGGGGGACAGACGAAGGGATAAACTACAGACCAGTGTCACTGACATGTATAGTATGCAAAGTCAAGGAGAAGATTATCAGAAGAAGAGTGGTGGAACACCTAGAAAGGAATGGTCTCATCAACAACAGCCAACATGGTTTCAGGGACGGGAAATCATGTCACAAACCTACTGGAGTTCTATGACATGGTGACAGCAGAAAGACAAGAGAGAGAGAGGGGTGGGTGGATTGCATTTTCTTGGACTGCAAGAAGGCGTTTGACACAGTTCCACACAAGAGATTAGTGCAAAAACTGGAGGACCAAGCAGGGATAACAGGAAAGGCACTACAATGGATCAGGGAATACTTGTCAGGAAGACAGCAGCGAGTCATGGTACGTGGCGAGGTGTCAGAGTGGGCACCTGTGACCAACGGGGTCCCACAGGGGTCAGTCCTAGGACCAGTGCTGTTTCTGGTATTTGTGAACCACACGAATACATCAGCTTCACGACATCTGTTTGCAGATGACGTGAGGTTGATGAGAAGAATTCTTTCGATTGAAGACCAGACAGAAATACAAAGGGAGCTGGACAGGCTGCAGACCTGGTCCAGCAATTGCCTCCTGGAGTTCGACCCCACCAAGTGCAAAGTCATGAAGATTGGGGAAGGGCAAAGAAGACCGCAGACGGAATACAGTCTAGGGGGCCAGAGACTACAAACCTCACTCAAGGAAAAAGATCTTGGGGTGTGTATAACACCAGGCACATCTGAAGGCATATCAACCAAATAACTGCTGCAGCATATGGACACCTAGCAAACCTCAGAACAGCATTCCGACATCTTAATAAGGAATAGTTCAGAAACCTGTACACCGTGTACGTTAGGCCCATATTGGAGTATGTGGCACCAGTCTGGAACCCACACCTAGCCAAGCACGTAAAGAAATTAGAGAAAGTGCAAAGGTTTGCAACAAGACTAGTCCCAGAGCTAAGAGGTATGTCCTACGAGGAGAGGTTAGGGGAAATCAACCTGACGACACTGAAGGACAGGAGAGATAGGGGGGACATGATAACGACATACAAAATACTGAGAGGAATTGACAAGGTGGACAAAGACAGGATGTTCCAGAGATGGGACACAGCAACAAGGGGACACAGTTGGAAGTTGAAAACACAGATGAATCACAGGGATGTTAAGAAGTACTTCTTCAGCCACAGAGTAGTAAGGAAGTGGAATAGTTTGGGAAGCGATGTAGCTTTAAGCAGAGGTACGATAAAGCTCACGGTTCAGGGAGAGTGACCTAGTAGCGACCAGTGAAGAGGCGGGGCCAGGAGCTTGGACTCGACCCCTGCAACCTCAACTAGATGAGTACAACTAGCTGAGTACACACTCTCACTCTCTCTCTCTCTCTCTCTCTCTCTCTCTCTCTCTCTCTCTCTCTCTCTTTCTCTCTCTCTCTCTCTCTCTCTCTCTCTCTCTCTCTCTCTCTCTCTCTCTCTCTCTCACACACACACACAATGAGAAGTCCCCAGACATCATAGCAGTTACAGAAACAAAACTCACGGAGACAATAACAGATGCAATCTTCCCACCAGGATACCAGATCATGAGGAAAGATAGAAGGGGCAGAGGGGGAGGAGGGGTTGCTCTGCTCGAAAAAAACCGATGGAAATTCGAGAAAATGGGAGGCATAGACGAGACAGGAGAAAGGGACTACATAGTAGGTACACTTCAGTCTGGGGAGCACAAGGTGGTCATTGCAGTGATGTATAATCCACCACAGAACTGCAGGAGGCCAAGAGAGGAATATGAAGAGAGCAACAGAGCAATGGTGGACACACTTACTGAGGTGGCAAGAAGAGCTCACTCCAGCAGAGCAAAGTTGCTGGTTATCGGGGATTTCAACCACAGGGAAATTGACTGGGAAACCTGGAGCCACATGGGGGTCCCGAAACATGGAGAGCCAAGATGTTGGATGTGGTGCTGGAAAACCTCATGCACCAACATGTTAAGGACACTACCAGAGTGAGAGGGGAGGATTAACCAGCAAGACTGGATGTTGTGTTCACCCTGGGCAGTTCAGACATTGAGGACATCACATATGAGAGTCCCCTAGTAGCTAGTGACCACGTGGTTCTGTGCTTTGAATACATAGTAGAGTTGCAAGTGGAGAGAGTAACAGGAGTTGAATGGGAAAAGCCAGACTATAAAAGAGGGGACTACTTAGGGTTGAGGAACTTCCTGCAGGAGGTTCCGTGGGACAGAGAACTGGCAGGAAAGCCAGTAAATGAAATGATGGAATATGTAACAACAAAATGCAAGGAGGCAATGGAAAGGTTTATTCTCAAGGGCAACAGAAACAATGGGAAGACCAGAACGAGCCCCTGGTTTACCCGACGGTGTAAGGAGGCAAAAGCAAAGTGCAATAGAGAATGGAAAAAGTACAGAAGGCAGAGAACACATGAAAATAGGGAGATTAATCGCAGAGCCAGGAACGAGTATGCACAGGTAAGGAGGGAGGCCCAGCGACAGTATGAAAATAACATAGCATCGAAAATCAAGACTGACCCGAAACTGTTGTATAGCCACATCAGGAAGAAGACAACAGTCTTAGACCAGGTGATCAGACTGAGGACAGAAGGTGGAGAACTCGCAAGAAATGATCAGGACGTATGTGAGGAGCTAAACAGGAGATTTAAGGAAGTTTTTACAGTAGAGACAGGAAGGGCTCTGGGAAGACAGCACAGAAGGGAACATCAAGAGGGAATATACCAACAAGTGTTGGATGACATTCGAACAACCGAGGAGGAGGTGCAGAAGCTGCTAAGTGACCTTGATACCTCAAAGGCGATGGGACCGGAAAACATCTCCCCATGGGTCCTTAGAGAAGGAGCAGAGATGCTGTGCGTGCCCCTAACCACAATCTTTAACACATCCCTTGAAACTGGGCAACTACCTGAGAAATGGAAGACAGCAAATGTAGTCCCCATATTTAAGAAAGGAAACATGAATGAGGCACTA
>NC_091292.1:22920349-22935349 GCF_038502225.1 Cherax quadricarinatus | reverse complement strand
TATGTCCCCCTCCCCTCTGTGTAGACTGCAGCTTGCAGTGTATCTATTTTAACCGTTTTCCCACGACTTAGGCCTCTTCACTTTCCTTCTGGTTTTTATAATTACGGGGATGCCTATGGGGATCTTTCTGAACATTTCTGAGAGTCTTTAGACAGTGAGAATTTAACGGAACTTTAACTGATGCTGGTTATTTTAACTTGATGTGATAACATTCATTGCGAATTCTGTGCTTTACTGATGCGAGTAATAATTTTTTGTTTGGTTTTGCCTCTGATCTATTCAGTTGGAACACACTTAGTTTCAAGACTTCTTGCCTACCTTTCCTTGGATCGGATATGATTAACTCCCGTTTCGCTGGTGTTGTATATTCCCAGTTGTTTTTTGCTCTTCTGTTCTCACATTTCTACACTTGAAATGTTTAATTTCTCATTAATATTCCCATTTTGTAGCAATTTTTGAATCGTTGCAATTAGTGATAGATCTTCCGTGACCACAGACGACAAGCAGAGGCTTGTCGTCTGTGCAGTGACGGTACTGTTTTTTTCTGTTTTAAACGCTGTGGAACATACAGTATGATTGTACATAACACACGTGAATAAACTGTCCTAGTGAGAAGACTGACCTACCCATCACCCCTCGCTTTTCCTACTATTCACTCACCATCTTTTTCCTGATTCGCCCCTCCTTTTATTCATTCGCCCCTCTCTCCCTCATTCACCTACGCACATTCTTCCATTTACACATCCTCTTTCATTCGTCTCCCCTCTCATTCGTCGAACCTCCTACATTCCTTCACCCATCTCTAACCTTTCTCAATTCACTCACCCCTTTCTCTCCCCTACCCCAACTACTCTCTCTCCCCCCTCACTCACCTCTCTTTTCCTTTCTTTCACTCACCTTTACTCCATCACTCACTTCTCACGCTTATTCTTCAATTTATTTTTACTGGTGATAGTGTTTGTGTAGTGGTGGCAGAGATGTCAAACACATGTCTATTTCTGCCCTGAATGCTGGATCTAATCTTCAGAAAATCAGGTGCAGTGTCTTAATGAAAATCAAAATTGGGGAGAGGACTTGAGTGGACTCGTTGACGACCTGGGGAATATCCGGGGAAGATGAGCAACCTCTCATCTTCCCCGGATCAAACTTGATTACTTCCCGCTCCCCAGGCACAGTATGACTCCTGCTGGTTTCGTATTTACCTCTAAATATAACCATAATAACCCTCACCCAGGAGTGTATCAATTGTCTGATCTTGACACATGAATGAGGCTCTGGAGAGAATTTTTTTGGGTTTAACTTTCGCTCATAGTGTTTATTGGAGAGCGCCACTCATCCTGTAATTGAACATGCAGTAATAAAAACAGAATTGGATAGAGCCGCTCTCTGTATATTAATGTGTTCACTGAATAATGTTCCACACAGGAGACTAAAGTATCGGCGCACGGACTGGGAGGGAAAAATCTTGATCGAGGCTTGGTTGACCGGTGGGGACCGGGCAGAAAGTTTGCTCAGGTGTGGAGTTAGCGTTCCCACGCTAACTCCACACCTGAGCAATGAGTGTTGGGTCCTTTATTGTTCGCAATATGCATAAATGACATAGATGATGGAATAAATATAGACAGGCAAGTTGGCGATGCCACTAAAATAGGCCGTCAGATGAATTCTGATGAGGATTCTAGAGCGCTACTCGAAGGCCAGGATAGGTTGATGCAGTTGTCGGAGAAGTGGTAAATGCAGTTTGATGTGGACAAGTGAAGCGTTCTAGTCATGGGTGAAGAAAATGATCCTGGTACTCATAAACTAAACAATATATATCTCAGTTATCATGAATGCGAAAAAGACCTAGGAGTTCTGGTTATCGGTAATCTCAAGCAGGAGTCTCCATACTTTTCACTACGTAGGCCACATCGTATATTTTGCACATATTCGTGGGCCATAAAAAAAAATCAGTCTTATTAAAAATATAAACGAAACAAAATTTAAATAAATGAATAAGTTTTATTTGGGTCCTTTTTGAAATCAGTATGATATGATTCAGAACAAAAGAGAAATATAACATGAAGAAATAATACTGTGCTTACACTGAGAAATGATATATAATGAGTAAAAAAGTTAAACACTAGCCAGTGTTCTGACAATATAATCATTTACTGAACTGCAGATGAGAAAAGCTGGCATAAGATTAATTTGCATAGAATTAATAGGAATGATGGAACTTGATTTTAAATTTCAAAATATTGTTGAGCCGAGGTTTCAAGCTTGAGGAGCCAGTTATTAAAATGGACTTCAAATGCTCATCAGTTAAATTTTGTGCGATATTTGGACTTGACATACATCATTTTTGAAAATGTTTGTACGTAAAGGTACGTTGTACCAAAAACTGATAGAAATCCACAAGCAAATCGCTTCAAATTTGGTAACTGTGTAAGCTGTAAACATTTACAAAATTGGATCAGATTTTCTTCTTTATACCTTTCTTTCATCTTATCATCTAATTGGAGATAAATAATTTCCATCTGAAACTGACATAAGAACATAAGAACATAAGAACGAAGGAACACTGCAGCAGACCTACTGGCCCATGCGAGGCAGGTCCAAGTCTCCTACCGGCTTAAGCCAATGCACCCAACCTAGTCAGGTCAGGTCACCTTGACTTAAGGGAGGAACACGGCAACCGACCTGGTAGCACAAGCTATCAGGTCCAACTCACACCCACTCATGTATTTATCCAACCTATTTTTAAAGCTACACAACGTTCTGGCCTCTATAACTGTACTTGGGAGTTTGTTCCACTCATCCACAACTCTATTACCAAACCAGTACTTTCCTATATCCTTCCTGAATCTGAATTTTTCTAACTTAAAACCATTGCTGCGAGTCCTGTCTAGGCTAGATATTTTCAGCACACTATTTACATCCCCTTTATTTATTCCTGTCTTCCATTTATACACCTCAATCATATCCCCCCTAATTCTACGTCTTTCTAGAGAGTGAAGATTCAGGGCCCTTAGTCTGTCCTCATAGGGAAGGTTTCTGATACATGAGATCAACTTTGTCATCCTCCTTTGTACATTTTCCAGAGAATTTATATCCATTCTGTAATACGGTGACCAAAACTGTGCAGCATAATCTAAATGAGGCCTAACCAAGGATGTATAGAGTTGAAGAACCTGAGGACTCCTATTATTTATGCGTCTTGATAAAAGCCAAGGATTCTATTAGCTTTATTGCGAACACTTATGCACTGTTGTCTTGGTTTCAGATTACTGCTAACCAGAACTCCTAAATCTTTTTCGCAATCCGTAATATTAAGATCTACATTATTTAGTTTATATGTGGCATGGTTATTGTCCTGTCCAACATTTAGAACTTTGCATTTGTCTATATTAAACTGCATCTGCCACCTCTCCGACCACTGCATCAGTCTACTCAAATCTTCCTGGAGTGCTCTAATGTCCTCGTCAGAATGAATTCGACGGCCTATTTTGGTGTCATCGGCAAACTTGCTGATGTCGCTCTTTATGCCCTCATCTATGTCGTTTATGTATATTGTGAACAGCAGGGGGCCCAACACTGACCCCTGTGGAACACCGCTCGTGACGCTTCCCCACTCTGATTTCTCCCCACTTATGCAAACTCTCTGCTGCCTATTTGTCAACCATGCCTCTATCCAGGAAAAAATTTCTCCTCCTATTCCATGTGCCTTAATTTTCCTCAATAGTCTCTGATGTGGGACCCTGTCAAAAGCCTTACTGAAGTCCATGTACACAATATCATATTCATTACCATGATCTACCTCCTCAAATACCTTAGTGAAAAAAGTTAACAAATTCGTAAGGCAGGAACGCCCCTTTGTAAAACCATGCTGAGATTCGTTGATTAATTTATGCTTTTCAAGGTGGCTACGAACTGCCTCGGCAATTATTGATTCCATAAATTTTCCCACTATGGAGGTTAGGCTTATTGGTCTATAGTTTGAAGCTAAGGACCTGTCACCTGCTTTGAAAATAGGTATCACATTTGCCATTTTCCACTTATCTGGCACCATGCCAGTTTGTAGTGATATGTTGAAAAGATTAGCCAAAGGTTTGCTAAGCTCCTCTTTACATTCCTTTAGAACCCTTGCATACAGTTCATCAGGGCCTGGGGATTTGTTAGGTTTTAATTTATCTATTTGCCTAAGGACCATGTCACTTGTGACCCTAATCGTGCACAGTTTATTATCGTCCTGTTCCACATAATTTATCATTTCTGGAATATCGCTGGTATCCTCCTGTGTAAAAACTGAGAGGAAGTATGTGTTAAAACTTCTACACATTTCCTTATCACTGTCAGTGAGCTGACCCGAGGAACTTTTGAGTGGGCCTATCTTGTCCCTGATCTTACTTCTGTATACCTGAAAGAATCCTTTTGGGTTAGTCTTCGAATCTCTTGCAACTTTAACCTCATAATCTCTTTTTGCTTTTCTAATTCCTTTTTTTTATTTCTCCCTTTAACTGAATATATCGATTTCTTAATTGCCTCTCTCCTCTTTTGATTTGCCTATATATGCCTCTCTTTTGACCAATTAGATATTTTAATCTATTGTTCATCCATTTAGGATCATTTTTGTTTGATCTGATTTCCCTATTTGGAACATAATTTGACTGAGCAGCTAGAACTATGCCCTGGAAAGCGTCATATCGGCATCCATCACCACCTACCTGACCCTTAGTCAGGTCATTCCAGTTCAGCCCACCTAAGTAATTTTTCAGTCCTATGAAATCAGCCAAGCGAAAGTCAGGGACGGAGACTTGATTGCCATTATTAGGGGAATTCCATGATATATTAAAACTGAGTGATTTGTGATTACTTTCCCCAAGCTCATCATTAACCTCAAGATTATTAATTAGTGTTTCCCTACTGGCAAGAACCAAGTCAAGGAGGTTATTTTCTCCTAGTTGGCTCTGTCACAAACTGTTTTAAAAAACAATCCTGGATCGTATCAAGAAAGTCACCTGACTCTAAATTTCCTGTCAAATTGCTCCAGTCAAATGAATTTTGATACAGCTTAATTTCTGTCTTTCTATCAAGATTAGAAACCGTTTCTGAAATTGTTTCTGTAATTACTGAGTTCAGCTGCAAAGGAAAAGGAAATTCTGCTTCTTCTTTCTTCAGGAAATTTTTCACATAGGAAATGAACCGAGTTAGAAACTTTCACCTGTTCTTCAATTTTGCCCTGAATGTCTTAACATGCCCGAATAGTCCACATAACAAATTTGTTTTACCTCGCAACTTCAGAGTCAATTGATTCATATGGTTTGTCACGTCTGCAAAAAAATGCCAATTTGCAAAGCCAGTCAGAGGTCGATAAAAGTGGTTCAGGCTTATTTTTATCTATGAGAAATAAATCAATTTCCTTTCTGAGCTGAAAGAATCGTGATAGAACCTTTCCACAAGTAGGCCAGAGAACTGCTTTACGATAAGGCAAGTCAACGAACTCAGAATCACTTTCAGAAAATCACAAAATTGGCGATGATTAAGCCCGTGAGATGGAATAAAATTCACTGTGAAACAACAGGTTTCAGAACGCAAGACTTTCACATATTTTCTTCACAATGCTTGCTGATGGATAACGCAGTACGGAAATATGGACTTTGAGAATCCACCATCCTCACAAGCCTTTGTGACTTGGCCAACCAAACCTTTCTTCACCCCAGACTTGCTCTTTCCACCATTAATTGTCAAGCATTGAAGTTTATTCCACTGCAGGTTGTATTCTAATACAGTTATTTTGCAATTCTCTGAAGATGTCTTCTCAGGTACTTGTGCTGGGCATTGATGCCGATTCTTGTGTGACATTATATTCATTATCGACGCCATGGATAAATACTAGGAATTGTGATGCGTCACTCCCATTTTTCTGAACGTTGTGTTCCCGTAAACTGGGAAAAACTTGGTATGTTCTGTCTCATAGTTACGACGTACAATGTACTCGTTCAAAACTGCAACAGTTTCGTGACATACGACACACAAGACTTCATCAAATTTTGACATATAAATTGCTACAAGCATCAAAGTCTTTAAGTGACTAAAAATTACTGTTTATTAGTTTTACTATTTATTAATACGTATTTCAAGTTACTGCGGGTCGCAAAAAATCTTGTTGGGGCGCCGCACTCTGGAGACTCTTGATCTAAAGGGAAGACAACAGTGCATAAGTGTTAGCAATAAAGCTAGTAGAGTTCTTGACTTCATATATATAATGTCGTGCCGAATAGGTAAAACTGGTCAATTAGCAAGAACTCATTTAAAATTAAGTCCTTTCTAAAATTTTCTCATGTACTTTTAAAGATATATATTTTTTATTGATGTTAATGTATAAATTAATAATTTTGTACCAAAAGAACCTTAGAAAACTTACATAACTTTACTATGACAAGCGTATTTTAATTTAGCCTAATCCAACAATACATATTTTAGATTACAATAATTTAATAAACACAATGAAATGTATTTTTTTTCGTCAAGTTCAGAATGATTTTTGCAAAATTATTCCATACACAAATTTTCGCTTGCCTTATTCGGAAGAGCGTTGCTATTTAAGCCCAAATCGCAAGTTTAACCTATTCGGCACAACATATATATATTCCATGAATTACCGTAACACCAAAGTGAATATAGGTGTAAGAAAAGTGAATACGACACCGTTCCAGCTTGCCTAAAATAGTTTTTTTTCCCATTGTGCGTGATAACGCTAGTCAACATACCGTGATAAGCGTATCTCCTAGTATCTCTCTCGTAATCTCTACACACATAGAAGACGCATGAAAACACACACACACACACACACAAGGTGGATAGAGACAGGATGTTCCAGAGATGGGACACAGAAACAAGGGGTCACAATTGGAAGTTAAAGACTCAGATGAGTCAAAGGGATACTAGGAAGTATTTCTTCAGTCATAGAGTGGTCAGGAAGTGGAATAACCTAGAAAGTGACGTAATAGAGGCAGGAACCATACATAGTTTTAGTACGAGGTTTGATAAAGCTCATGGAACAGGGAGAGAGAGGATCTAGTAGCAATCAGTGAAGAGGCGGGGCCTGGAGGTATGAATCGACCCCTGCAACCACAAATAGACGAGTACAAATTGGTGAGTGCACACACACACACTCACACTCAACCAAACAATGTATTATCTGTACCACTAAGGCAAATGAAAATTTGCGATATTCGCACCAATTGTTGGACTATGTACAAACAAGACTTGCAGTTTCAAACGGCAGGAAATTCAACCCCCCTTGTTTTTTTATATCTCCATATAACGCTGAATTCGTGCCTCGTTTGTTGGCTGTTTTTAAGCTTTTACGTTAATTATGCCAACAATTGTGAGAACGAGAGGGAGGAAAAAAAACACCGTTTGTTCCAAAGACTAAGAGAGGGAAAAACGGGTTTGTTTTTATTATGGTCTAATTAAGGGAAGCTCAGAGCCAGGTCTGGAATATTGATGCCGGGGTTGTTCACTCACAACAAGGAGAGGTGCCTCATGCCGAGGAAGGGTTCTTGATCTTAGTAATTAGAAATACCAACTCCTTTCTTCATACCAAAAAAGGATTACCTACCATTACCAAGACGCCGTATAACTAATAATAATATTATTATTATTATTGTTCGTACTCTCCCATAATGGGAGAGTACAAATAGGTCAAAACACACGCACACACACGCACACACACACACACACACACACACACACACACACACACTCACACTCGACCCTGTAACCACAATTAGATGAGTACAATTAGTCCGACAAGTGGCTGCTGGAATTAAACCCCAACAAAAGCAAATATATTATTACCAATATGGATCCCGTAAGTTACTGTAGCGTCCAGTGCTGCCTCCCACTTGCGGTGTTCCGAGTTTCTTCTGAACACAAGATCAGCATGTCGTTATTCTCTCATGAGCTTCTATCTTCTGATATCAGTCTCATTCCCCCAAATTTCAGAAAATAGTCTCGTTGCATGTCTCTACACTTTTCCAGTTCTTTGACGTGTTTTGTCAGGCGAGGGCTCCATTCTGAAGGCTGGAAGATAGGCCTGATGTATGCCTTATATAGGGTTATGAGTGAATGTTGAAATTTCTGAGTTTTTTTTTTATTTACCATTATTCAGAATTTGGTTGATGTGTACCCTAGGGGATGTGCTGGGTACAATTCTCACCGATAACTCTTTCTCTTTGAGAGTGCATTTTCCGAGTCTATACTCGGTTTCCGGTCCTACACAAGTTTGCTTTTGTTGGGGTTTAATTCCAATAGCCACTTCTCTGACTAAACTTTGTTTGTGTGTGTGTGTGTGTGTTCTGACCTATCTGCACTCTACCATTTAGGGTTACAGGTATCGAGTCTCAGCTCCTGGTCCTGCCTTTTAAACTTACCTTTATTGGGTTTACTCTCCTAGCATTAGGAGCCTTTATATACCCAAACTGATTGCCACCGTGTGATTGCCACCGTGTGATTGCCACCGTGTGATTCAAAATCATACAGAGAAATATAACCATGTCATATATCTCGCTTTAAGTAACATTATCCATGCAAATTGGTACGTAATAGTCTTCAAATAAACTTTCTTGCATTAATTACTACGTGATAATTGCTCAAAAAACTACATTAAAACAGTCTAATTGACCTTACTATCAAAACCAAGATTCATACCAGTTTTATTGTAGCTGTTGTTGGTTTAGTTCGTGTGATCCTATGCCTGCTTCGTGTATGTCTTTGTTTCGTGTATATCTTTGTTTGATTCATGTATGCCTATGTTTTTCTGGTGTATGTCTTTGTTTACTTCGTGTATGTCTTATTTGCTTACTATATGCCCATTTACTTTTATCGTGTATATGCTTTTGCCTCATGTCGGTCTGTGTTTCGTTTATGCCAGTGTGTCTCGTGTATAACTCTGAGTTCCGTACATGTCTATTCGTTTCCTACATGCCAGGTGTTTTCTTTTATACCTCTGTGTTCATTATATGTTCATTTATTTTGCGTATGCCTGCGTGTTAATTTAGTGTATACTTGCGTGGTTCGTGTTGGTTTCGTTTCCAGTATGTGAGCCAATTGCGAATTGTTCTGGTCACTGAATAATGAATTTGAAGTGGGTGTGGGGTGGGTGTGACATGGACAGTAGGGACAGTAGGCCTGCTGCAGTGCTCCTTCTTTCTTATATTCTTAAGTTTTACCGATTTTATGATAAATTCATACAGATATTTCCTACCAAAACAATTATGAATGTTTAATTACATCCCGCTTGCGAACACTTCTCAGACGTAAAATCAACTATATTTACTGAAAGACGAAGTTTATTTGGCCTGGAATAAAAGACAGAATGTTATAATTCACTGCAAAACACAAGGTGACAAAGGCTAAGGTCAACAGACCTAGACGAGGGTGCATGAGCTGAGAGTGGAGGGTAAACTGTCATGAAATACTCTTGGCAAACTGGCACAACACTCCGTTCGCATCAACTCTAGCAATGAAGCTGGAGGATTCTCGTGGACGGGATGAGAGACTGTACTTGCTTCACCTTTGAAGCTGGAGGATTCTCGTGGACGGGATGAGAGACTGTACTTGCTTCACCTTTGAAGCTGGAGGATTCTCGTGGACGGGATGAGAGACTGTACTTGCTTCACCTTTGAAGCTGGAGGATTCTCGTGGACGGGATGAGAGGTTGTACGTGGTCCACCTTTTCTTTCTTCAGATGGATATCTGGGCTAGTGTGTCTAGGTAGAAACTCGAGCACGTGGGTGCTGGCATGAACTCAACAGAGCAGAAGTTATACCCACAGACACCCAGAGAAAAACTTGCATAAACATACACATTATAAATATTTGGGTTGAAAGGTTCAGTGAAGAAATATGTATGAAGTATTCTCGCAAATCCTGAGCACGGAATAGATGGACAATGAAAGCAATACAATCATGCAACATCTCGACATTGTGATAGCTTATCCCCCCCACACACACACGTGTACACACAGAGATAGGGGGGGACATGATAACGACATACAAAATACTGAGAGGAATTGACAAGGTGGACAAAGACAGGATGTTCCAGAGATTGGACACAGCAACAAGAGGACACAGTTGGAAGTTGACGACATAGTTGACTCACAGGGATGTTAGGAAGTATTTCTTCAGCCACAGAGTAGTCAGGAAGTAGAATAGTTTGGGAAGCGATGTAGTGGAGGCAGGATCCATACATAGCTTTAAGCAGAGGTATGATAAAGCTCACGGTTCAGGGAGAGTGACCTAGTAGCGACCAGTGAAGAGGCGGGGCCAGGAGCTCGGACTCGGCCCCCGCAACCTCAACTAGGTGAGTACACGTTGAGAAAGTGCAGCTGTGTTGAGCCCAAGAGAGCTCCAGACCAACATGCGACTCACACCACACAAAAATAGCACACACAAATTAATGGACGAGCGTGCCTAGTGGAAATTTTAGAACTCGATTGTAATATTACCATCACTGCATCCCGTCTTCCAACATCAACAGTAAGAGGGGAGGGGGTTGGGTTCTCAGTATCTAAACTCCAACAAAGAGAGTGAGGCTGTCAACTAAGAGCATAGGCTTCGCAACACTTTAACTTCAACAGAGTATATAATATTAAACATAATTTAAGTGACAAATTTTGTTAAGTAAATTTCTGCTGGATGTTACTTGTTTCAAGAGAAGATTTACAAAAGAGAAGGAAAAATGACTAAAATATATATATATATATATATATATATATATATATATATATATATATATATATATATATATATATATATATATATATATATATATATATATATATATATATATATATATATATATAGGGGGTGGGAGAGTTTTGATGGAGAGGAATAAACGGGATTAGGTCAGGGGTTTCAAATAGAGTTAGAGCTAAAGAAGGAGTAGCAATAATGTTGAAGGATAAGCTATGGCAGGAAAAGAGGGACTATAAATGTATTAATTCAAGGATTATGTGGAGTAAAATAAAGATTGGATGTGAAAAGTGGGTTATAGTAAACATGTATGCACCTGGAGAAGAGAGAAGTGTAGAGAAGAGAGAGAGATTTTGGGAAATGTTGAGTGAATGCGTGGGGAGTTTTGAATCAAGTGTGAGAGTAATGGTAGTTGGGGATTTCAATGCTAAAGTGGGTAAAAATGTTATGGAGGGAGTAGTAGGTAAATTTGGGGTGCCAGGGGTAAATGTAAATGGGGAGCCTTTAATTGAGCTATGTGTAGAAAGAAATTTGGTAATAAGTAATACATATTTTATGAAAAAGAGGATAAATAAATATACAAGGTATGATGTAGCACGTAATGAAAGTAGTTTGTTAGATTATGTATTGGTGGATAAAAGGTTGATGGGTAGGCTCCAGGATGTACATGTTTATAGAGGGGCAATTGATATATCGGATCATTATTTAGTTGTAGCTACAGTTAGAGTAAGAGGTAGATGAGAAAAGAGGAAGGTTGCAACAACAAGTAAGAGGGAGGTGAAAGTGTATAAACTAAGGGAGGAGTAAGTTCGGGTGAGATATAAGCGACTATTGGCAGAAAGGTGGGCTAGTGCAAAGATGAGTAGTGGGGGGGTTGAAGAGGGTTGGAATAGTTTTAAAAATGCAGTATTAAAATGTGGGGCAGAAGTTTGTGGTTATAGGAGGGTGGGGGCAGGAGGAAAGAGGAGTGATTGGTGGAATGATGAAGTAAAGGGTATGATAAAAGAGAAAAAGGTAGCTTATGAGAGGTTTTTACAAAGCAGAAGTGTTATAAGAAGAGCAGAGTATATGGAGAGTAAAAGAAAGGTGAAGAGAGTGGTGAGAGAGTGCAAAAGGAGAGCAGATGATAGAGTGGGAGAGGCACTGTCAAGAAATTTTAATGAAAATAAGAACAAATTTTGGAGTGAGTTAAACAAGTTAAGAAAGCCTAGGGAAAGTATGGATTTGTCAGTTAAAAACAGAGTAGGGGAGTTAGTAGATGGGGAGAGGGAGGTATTAGGTAGATGGCGAGAATATTTTGAGGAACTTTTAAATGTTGAGGAAGAAAGGGAGGCGGTAATTTCATGCACAGGCCAGGGAGGTATACCATCTTTTAGGAGTGAAGAAGAGCAGAATGTAAGTGTGGTGGAGGTACGTGAGGCATTACGTAGAATGAAAGGGGGTAAAGCAGCTGGAACTGATGGGATCATGAGAGAAATGTTAAAAGCAGGGGGGGATATAGTGTTGGAGTGGTTGGTACTTTTGTTTAATAAATGTATGGAAGAGGGGAAGGTACCTAGGGATTGGCGGAGAGCATGTATAGTCCCTTTATATAAAGGGAAGGGGAACAAAAGAGATTGTAAAAATTATAGAGGAATAAGTTTACTGAGTATAACAGGAAAAGTATACGGTAGGGTTAATATTGAAAGAATTAGAGGTAAGACAGAATGTAGGATTGCGGATGAGCAGGGAGGCTTCAGAGTGGGTAGGGGATGTGTAGATCAAGTGTTTACATTTAAGCATATATGTGAACAGTATTTAGATAAAGGTAGGGAAGTTTTTATTGCATTTATGGATTTAGAAAAGGCATATGATAGAGTGGATAGAGGAGCAATGTGGCAGATGTTGCAAGTTTATGGAATAGGTGGTAAGTTACTAAATGCTGTTAAGAGTTTTTATGAGGATAGTGAAGCTCAAGTTAGGGTGTGTAGAAGAGAGGGAGAATACTTCCCGGTAAAAGTAGGTCTTATACAGGGATGTGTAATGTCACCGTGGTTGTTTAATATATTTATAGATGGGGTTGTAAAAGAAGTAAATGCTAGGGTGTTCGGGAGAGAGGTGGGATTAAATTATGGGGAATCAAATTCAAAATGGGAATTGACACAGTTACTTTTTGCTGATGATACTGTGCTTATGGGAGATTCTAAAGAAAAATTGCAAAGGTTAGTGGATGAGTTTGGGAATGTGTGTAAAGGTAGAAAGTTGAAAGTGAACATAGAAAAGAGTAAGGTGATGAGGATATCAAATGATTTAGATAAAGAAAAATTGGATATCAAATTGGGAAGGAGGAGTATGAATGTTTTCAGATATTTGGGAGTTGACGTGTTGGCGGATGGATTTATGAAGGATGAGGTTAATCATAGAATTGATGAGGGAAAAAAAGGTGAGTGGTGCGTTGAGGTATATGTGGAGTCAAAAAACGTTATCTATGGAAGCAAAGAAGGGAATGTATGAAAGTATAGTAGTACCAACACTCTTATATGGATGTGAAGCTTGGGTGGTAAGTGCAGCAGCGAGGAGACGGTTGGAGGCAGTGGAGATGTCCTGTCTAAGGGCAATGTGTGGTGTAAATATTATGCAGAAAATTCGGAGTGTGGAAATTAGGAAAAGGTGTGGAGTTAATAAAAGCATTAGTCAGAGGGCAGAAGAGGGGTTGTTGATGTGGTTTGGCCATTTAAAGAGAATGGGTCAAAGTAGAATGGCATGGAAAGCATATAAATCTATAGGGGAAGGAAGGAGGGGTAGGGGTCGTCCTCGAAAGGGTTGGAGAAAGGGGGTAAAGGAGGTTTTGTTGGCGAGGAGCTTGGACTTCCAGCAAGCGTGCGTGAGCGTGTTAGATAGGAGTGAATGGAGACGAATGGTACTTGGGACCTGACGATCTGTTGGAGTGTGAGCAGGGTAATATTTAGTGAAGGGATTCAGGGAAACCGGTTATTTTCATATAGTCGGACTTGAGTCCTGGAAATGGGAAGTACAATGCCTGCACTTTAAAGGAGGGGTTTGGGATATTGGCAGTTTGCAGGGATATGTTGTGCATCTTTATACGTATATGCTTCTAAACTGCTGTATTCTGAGCACCTCTGCAAAAACAGTGATAATGTGTGAGTGTGGTGAAAGTGTTGAATGATGATGAAAGTATTTTCTTTTTGGGGATTTTCTTTCTTTTTTGGGTCACCCTGCCTCGGTGGGAGACGGGCAACTTGCTGAATTTTTTTTTATATATGTATATATATATATATATATATATATATATATATATATATATATATATATATATACATATACATATATATTTATATTATATATATATATATATATATATATATATATATATATATATATATATATATATATATATATATATATATATATATATATATATAATACATATATATATATATATATATATATATATATATTTATATATATATATATATATATATATATATATATATATATATATATATATATATATATATATATATATATATATATATATATATATATATATATATATATATATATATATATATATATATATATATATATATATATATATATATATATATATATATATATATATATATATATATATATATATATATATATATATATATATATATATATATATATAATATACAGACGCCGTCTTGTTGAAGCATCCCTTGTACACAACTTCCTTAATGTGAATCATAGTCGTGAGTTTGTATGTAGTTATCTTCCTTTCTCTCTGTACTGTCAAATGCTTCTAACTTCAGAAGACTCTTCTTCATACCTTTTTTTTCTTTCCTTGTCTTCTGGGTAGGTGGGTTCTGTCCTACAGTGTTTTCATCCCACTGGGATTCGATCTTTCCCTCGTGGGCCATTAGTTCTCCTGCAGTGCTCCTCTTTTCTCTTGTTTTTAGCTTACCTTCACTGTTACTCCTACTACTAAGATTATATCTTCTCTAAGTCTCCATTCTCTGACCTGATTCTTACTACTATGCTACCTTTATACTGACACCTCTGTCACTGTAACACTATTTGTTCTGCTGCTGCTGCTACTATCACCACCACTACTAATACTTGTTAGGTAAGACACATATGCAACAGTTAGGTATCTTTATTTCGACTGAAGAAGCCTACTGTGTAGGCGAAACGTTTCGAAATAAAGATACCTAACTGTTGCATATGTGTCTTACCTAACAAGTACTGGTTTTCTAACAGAGTTGTAGATGCG
>NC_091292.1:22835349-22915349 GCF_038502225.1 Cherax quadricarinatus | reverse complement strand
AAGGAATGAGCTTATACATGATAACCAGCATGGTATTAGGGAGGAAAAATCCTGTGTCACAAACCAACTATAGTTTTACGACTAGGTAAAAGAAATAAGGCAGGCGAGAGCGGGGTGGGTAGACTGCATTTTCTTGGACTGTAAAAAGGCTTTCGACACAGTTCTGCACAAGAGATTAATACAAAAGCTAGAGGAGCAGGCAGGAATAACAGAAAGGGCACTGCAATGGATCAGAGAATATATGACAGGAAGAAAACGAGTGATGGTACGTGACGAGGTGTCAAGAGTGGGCGCCTGCGACGAACGGAGTTCCACAAGGGTCAGTCCTAAGGCCGGTGCGGTTTTTGGTATATGTGAATGACATAACGGAAGGGATAGATTCAGAGGTGTCCCTGTTTGCAGGCGACGTCAAGTGGATCAGGATCAGGTAGAACTGCAAAGGGATCTGGACATACTGCAAGCCTGGTCCAACATCTGGCTCCTAGAGTTTAATCCCACCAAGTGCAAAGTCATGAAGATTGGGGAAGGTCAAATAAGACTGCAGAGTACAGGCTAGGGGGCCAAAGACTACAAACCTCACTCAAAGAAAAGGATCTTGGGGTGCGTATAATTCAGAGCATATCTCTTGAGGCGCACATCATCCAAATAACTGCTGCAGTGTAGGCGCCTGGTAAACCCAAGAATAGCGTCTCGACACCTTGGCAAGGAATCGTTCAAGACTCTGTACACCCTGTACGTCAAGCCCATATTGGAGAATGCAGCACCAGTATGAAATCCACATCTGGTCAAGCAAGTCAAAAAATTAGAGAAAGTGCAAAGGTTTGCAACAAGAATAGTCATGGAGCTAAGGGGCATGTCCTACGAGTACAGGTTAAGGGAAATCTACCTGAAGACACTGGAGAAAAGGGTAGAGCAGGAGGACATGATAGCGATACATTAAATACTGAGAGGAATTGACAAATTGGATAAGGACAGAATGTTTCAGAGATGGGATACAGCAACAAGGGGTCACAACTGAAAGTTGAAGACCCAGATGAGTCAGAAGGATATTAGGACGTAATTCTTCAGCCACAGAGTTGTCAGGAAGTGCAACAATCAGGAGAGTGACGTAGTGGATGAAGAATCCATATATAGGTACAATAGAGCTCATGCAGCAGTGTGTGGACATAGTAGAGACCAACTACTATGTGATTCGACGCTTGCAACCGCAAATAGGTAAGTACACACACACACACACACACACACACACACACACACACACACACACACACACACACACACACACACACACACACACACACACACACACACACACACACACACACACACACACACACACACACTAGTAATAATGGTTTCATTGTAAAACTTCATTATTGGAGCACCACAGAAACGTATATAATCTGTATAGACAACAACCAGATACTATTAAAATTAAGTACTTTTGCATATGATGTACAAATTATTCGAGAAATATTCAATACAATGGATGAAAGCAATTATATGGGTGAAAGCGAAATCTAGCTATCTGAAAAATGCTGAATGCATTATAGAATATGAAAATGTATGAAAGAAGGATTTATGAATTATTAAAAAATAAAGATTTGTCCCATAACAAAAATATTTATAAACTACACTGGCAAACTATGAAATAGCTTTCAAACATATGGAGACCGAAATGCGAAAAATGTTGCTCACATCGTATGTTAGGCCAAAACTGAAGTATGCAACGGTGGTGTGGTGTTCACACCTAAATATATATATATATATATATATATATATATATATATATATATATATATATATATATATATATATATATATATATATATATATATATATATATATAGTAGTATATATGTATATATATATATATATATATATATATATATATATATATATATATATATATATATATATATATATATATATATATATATATATATATATATATATATATATATATATATATATATATATATATATATATATAAAATCCTATTGGCTTCCAGAGCTAAAGCAAAATTATTTTTCCTTTAAAGTTAAAAAATTGATGATTTTTCTCTTTCCTTAAAAAAATTAGAAAGGGAGAAATAGTAACCGCTTATAAAGACATTAAGGATACGAAATAACAGAAAAAAAAATTAGTGTCTTTATTAGGGAAAATAAGAGGCCACAGCTGTTTTAGGAAAAAGTTGAACCGAAAGCACACTAGAAAGTGTTTCTTTCAGAGTGTTGAAACAATGGAAGGAAATTGGAAGGAATAGATATTACAACTCTAGCAGATATTAAACAATTTAAATATGAAATGATTACCCGACAAGGAACACAACGAATAAAACTCTGCTCCTGTTACTGTAAATAAAAAAAAAATTGTTTCAAGGAATACCTGACAAGGAGACGAGGAGTTATTATGGTACAAGAGGAGACATCAGAATGGACCAATATAACAAGAAGAGTTCAACAAAGATCAGTACCGTGACTGGAATTGTTTTGGATATATGTGAACAATATGCTGGAAGAGACAGACATGTCTCTATTCACAAATGTGAAATTAATGAAAATAAAATGATCAAAGTTAAAAGACGAACGGAAACACTGCAGAAGTGATAAGACAAATGATACTGAATTTTATCCCCAACAATTTCAGAGTTACGAAAATTGGGGAAGACAAAAAAAAAAAAAAAGAGTTCGGACACTGAGAACAGACTGGCAGGACAGAGGCTGCGAACAGGGTGTCAAGTAGCTCGGTTTGCAGAGCATTCGACTCTCATACTGAGTGTTAGTAGTTCGAACCCCGGCATGAATGGAACCGTTAGGCATTTTTCCTTATAGCTGCTGCCCCTGTTAACCTAGCAGTAAGTACGTGCCCGCGTGTATGTCGACTGTTATGGGTCGCATCATGGAGAAATGAAAATATAGCTTAGGGCCAGGATTTGACGTAAGTTGAGGTAGGATAACTCAAAAACTGTAAAACTGATTTATGAAAAAAAAAAAAAAACATACTGTAGGAATGACTACGGGTGAGCATAATACTAAGCTGGAACTATACAAAAATAAACCACACATAGAGAAAAGCTTCACTTTCTCTGTGTGGGTTATTTGTGTATACCACACATCAGTTTAGTAACGTCGGCATGAAATGGACATTTGGCGAGTCTAAGATTAACGTGAGGAATCTCAATAAACAGTCATTCATGACCAGAAATACTACATAGCTAATGTCATGCAGAAGATTGTAACACCAGCATGGAGCTCACACTTGCTGAAACCTCGCAAGAAACTCAAGGATAAATAGTCACACCCGGAATAATCTCAAAAAAAAAAAAAAACTGAATCTGTCGACACTGGAGAATAGTCACCCTTCAAGAGTGACTAGCGAGAGTGAAACACACTAAAGAGTTCACTGAAGGTGAGTGAAAATATATGACATGTCTGCTAGACTGTTGGTGCCACACGGCAGCCGTTCATGTTACTCTACTAGTGATAAACGTTCAGATGCAAACGTTCCATGTTAATTCTCTGCCAACTGGTTGCCAGACGTATCGCGGCCGCTTTCCTAACTTATATTATACTAAGCTTTATCCTAAGTTAACTTATCCTAATCTTAATTAAAAGAGAATATGATTTGAAAAACTTTGAAATGCTTAGAAACTGGCGTTGGAGAAAACGTCAAAAATTTAATACAGTAAAATATAAATAAGCTGGAACCCAAACCTGGCGTTTGAGAGAGAGAAAGTGAACACCTTGATTTGGGTAAAGGGCTCTTGATAAAAATTGGAGCTAAATTTCCTCGTATCAAATCTGGTTAATTTTCTTTCCGCAAGCACTGAATGACTTGTGGAGACTTAGCACTTTCTCAAGAAAATATGAACCCAAAACACATCGTTTTCACATAAATATTTTGAGAGCAGTGTGTGTTTGTGTGTGTGTGTGTGTGTGTGTGTGTGTGAGTCTTTATTAAGGAAACGTTCCGCCACACAGTGGCTTCATCAGTCCAATACAGAGAGGGGTAAGGAGAGGAGGAGTTTGAGGTAATCAGTCCCTCAGCATGGAATCGATGTGTTCAGTCCATCAGTCTTGTAGAAAGTACAGCATATGGCCGCAGAAGTGGCTTATATACTGTAGTCAGGTGAGTTGATGGACTGAACACACAGGTTCCAGGCTGAGGGACTGATTACTTCAAACTCCTTCTCTCCTTACACCTCTCTGCTTTGTATTGGACTGATGAAGCCACTGTGTGGCGAAACTTTTCCTTAATAAAGATTCCCATATGTTGCACAAGTGTCTCAATCTTCAACTTGTCGGTTTTGAAAACCATTTATCACACGTGTGTGTATACTCACCTATTTGAGGTTGCAGGGGTCGATTCATAGCTCCTGGCCTCTCCTCTTCACTGACCGCTATTGTGCGTGTGTGTGTGTGTGTACTCACCTAGTTGTGCTCACCTAGTTGAGGTTGCGGGGGTCGAGTCCGAGCTCCTGGCCCCGCCTCTTCACTGGTCGCTACTAGGTCACTCTCCCTGAACCGTGAGCTTTATCATACCTCTGCTTAAAGCTATGTATGGATCCTGCCTCCACTACATCGCTTCCCAAACTATTCCATTTACTGACTACTCTGTGGCTGAAGAAATACTTCCTAACATCCCTGTGATTCATCTGTGTCTTCAACTTCCAACTGTGTCCCCTTGTTACTGTGTCCAATCTCTGGAACATCCTGTCTTTGTCCAC
The DNA here is from genome assembly GCF_038502225.1 of Cherax quadricarinatus. Classification (NCBI taxonomy): domain Eukaryota; kingdom Metazoa; phylum Arthropoda; class Malacostraca; order Decapoda; family Parastacidae; genus Cherax; species Cherax quadricarinatus. Next base: position 22,910,619 of record NC_091292.1, on the reverse strand, counting down.
CTTGTCAATTCCTCTCAGTATTTTGTATGTCGTTATCATGTCCCCCCTATCTCTCCTGTCCTCCAGTGTCGTCAGGTTGATTTCCCTTAACCTCTCCTCGTAGGTCATACCTTTAGCTCTGGGACTAGTCTTGTTGCAAACCTTTGCACTTTCTCTAGTTTCTTTACGTGCTTGGCTAGGTGTGGGTTCCAAACTGGTGCCGCATACTTCAATATGGGCCTAACGTATACGGTGTACAGGGTCCTGAACGATTCCTTATTAAGATGTCGGAATGCTGTTCTGAGGTTTGCTAGGCTCCCATATGCTGCAGCAGTTATTTGATTGATGTGCGCTTCAGGAGATGTGCCTGGTGTTATACTCACCCCAAGATCTTTTTCCTTGAGTGAGGTTTGTAGTCTCTGGCCCCCTAGACTGTACTCCGTCTGCGGTCTTCTTTGCCCTTCCCCAATCTTCATGACTTTGCACTTGGTGGGATTGAACTCCAGGAGCCAATTGCTGGACCAGGTCTGCAGCCTGTCCAGATCCCTTTGTAGTTCTGCCTGGTCTTCGATCGACTAAATTCTCATCAACTTCACGTCATCTGCAAACAGGGACACCTCAGAGTCTATTCCTTCCGTCATGTCGTTCACAAATACCAGAAACAGTACTGGTCCTAGGACTGACCCCTGTGGGACCCCGCTGGTCACAGGTGCCCACTCTGACACCTCGCCACGTACCATGACTCGCTGCTGTCTTCCTGACAATTATTCCCTGATCCATTGTAGTGCCTTTCCTGTTATCCCTGCTTGGTCCTCCAGTTTTTGCACCAATCTCTTGTGTGGAACTGTGTCAAACGCCTTCTTGCAGTCCAAGAATATGCAATCCACCCACCCCTCTCTCTCTTGTCTTACTGCTGTCACCATGTCATAGAACTCCAGTAGGTTTGTGACACAGGATTTCCCGTCCCTGAAACCATGTTGGCTGCTGTTGATGAGATCATTCCTTTCTAGGTGTACCACCACTCTTCTGATAATCTTCTCCATGATTTTGCATACTATACATGTCAGTGACACTGGTCTGTAGTTTAATGCTTCATATCTGTCTCCTTTTTTAAAGATTGGGACTACATTTGCTGTCTTCCATGCCTCAGGCAATCTCCCTGTTTCGATAGATGTATTGAATATTGTTGTTAGGGGTACACATAGCGCCTCTGCTCCCTCTCTCAATACCCATGGGGAGATGTTATCTGGCCCCATTGCCTTTGAGGTATCTAGCTCACTCAGAAGCCTCTTCACTTCTTCCTCGGTTGTGTGCACTGTGTCCAGCACATGGTGGTGTGCCCCACCTCTCCGTCTTTCTGGAGCCCCTTCTGTCTCCTCTGTGAACACTTCTTTGAATCTCTTGTTGAGTTCCTCACATACTTCACGGTCATTTCTTGTCTCTCCTCCTTCCTTTCTTAGCCTGATTACCTGGTCCTTGACTGTTGTTTTCCTCCTGATGTGGCTGTACAACAGTTTCGGGTCAGATTTGGCTTTCGCTGCTATGTCATTTTCATATTGTCTTTGGGCCTCCCTTCTTATCTGTGCATATTCCTTTCTGGCTCTACGACTGCTCTCCTTATTCTCCTGGGTCCTTTACCTTCTATATTTCTTCCATTCCCTAGCACACTTGGTTTTTGCCTCCCTGCACCTTTGAGTAAACCATGGGCTCATCCTGGCTTTTTCATTATCCCTGTTACCCTTGGGTACAAACCTCTCCTCAGCCTCCTTGCATTTTGTTGCTACATATTCCATCATCTCATTAACTGGCTTCCCTGCCAGTTCTCTGTCCCACTGAACCCCGTTCAGGAAGTTCCTCATTCCTGTGTAGTCCCCTTTCTTGTAGTTTGGCTTCATTCGTCCTGGCCTTCCTGCTTCTCCCTCCACTTGTAGCTCTACTGTGTATTCGAAGCTTAAAACCACATGGTCACTGGCCCCAAGGGGTCTTTCATATGTGATGTCCTCGATATCTGCACTACTCAAGGTGTGTGTGTGTGTGTGTGCGTGTGTGTGTGTGTGTGTGTGTGTGTGTGTGTGTGTGTGTGTGTGTGTGTGTGTGTGTTTGTGTGCACAGTCAGCGTGAGTGCGTGCAGTCATCGTGTGTGTGTGTATACTCTCCTATTTGTACTCACATATTTATGGTTGCTGCTAGGTCCACTCTTTCCCTGCGCCATGAGCTTTATCGTACTTCTTCTTAAAGCTGTGTATGGATCCTGCCTCCTCTACATTACTCTCCAGATTGTTCCACTTCCTGACAACTCTATGAGTGAAGAAATACGTCCTAACATCCTGTGACTCATTTGAGTTTTTATCTTGCAGCCGTGACCCCTTGTTGCTGTGTCCCATCTCTAAAACATTCTGTCCCTATCCACCTTGCCAATTCCTCTCAGTATTTTATTTGTCGTTATCATGTCCCTCCTATCCCTCCTGCCCTCCAATGTTGTCAGGTTGATTTCCCTTAACCTTGGTTAAGTCCCTTAGTTCTGGGACTAGTCTTGTTGCTAACCTTTGCACATTCTCTAATTTCCTGACGTGCTTGACCAGGTGTTGGTTCCACACTTGTGTGTGTGTGTGTGTGTGTGTGTGTGTGTGTGTGTGTGTGTGTGTGTGTGTGTGTGTGTGTGTGTGTGTGTGTGTGTGTGTGTGTGTGTTTATGTGTGCGCGAGCGCAGTCATCGTGAGTGAGAAAAATCTCTGAGTCGTTTAAAGATTTACAATTCCATAGTGAAAGGAATTCAAGATTCAGACGAGGGAAGTGAGAATGGAAAAGACAAAATTACTGCTGACAACATCTGACAAGAATGACGAAGGAGACACACCTGCAACACTTAGGAAGTCGAGTGAAGAAGCTTGTTACACAGGCGAAACGTTTCGACAATAAAAATAGCTAAATGTTGCCCCCTATATTTCACTCTTCAACTTGCCGGTCTGTATTCTGTTTATAATATGATACCTGATAAGAGTGTAAATAAAACGTGAGTGTAGTACCAGGATATTTAGTTTAAATTCTCTCTCACAGGAGCGTTCATCAGTACAAATAAACTCCTAAAGTTCCTGTGAGTGAAACATCCTCAGTAAAATCCACTATGTAAATAAGACACATTGTGCGAGTTATGACAATATAAAGTTTCATGCACCACCGATTTCGTCAGTTTACTCAAAGAATAAAACAGTACGCAACATTCTTTCACCTCAGAGCCTCTCTAACCTCTGTATATACCTACGTTGTGTTATTCTGTGCATGACGTGATTAAATCCCTGGTGGACCAACCGTACTCAAATAAAATGCCGTAACCCATTTTTAGCCATCCAAATGATTTTCAGAAAACTAAGAATGTTATATCAAGCAAATTCCTGGTCAATAAGAATATAATGCAATCATGTTTGGTAAAAAGTAGCTTTGAAAATAATAAGAGAATATTGGTTTTGGGTTATATTAATTGGATTCACTTATAATTAATAAAATTTGGGAAGAATTTAAGATACATTAAACAAATTTTTGGTTAGAATATAAACTGTGTTACACGGATCACTGACTACCTACCTACATCATCATAAAATGTCAGGTGTTGTTGTGGGGTGACAGCGAGGTGTAGTCTCGTTCTTATATGCCTTTCTGTTAACCTTTTATTTTTATCGGTAAAGCTTGCGATTTTGGTTTAAATAGCAACGCTCTTCTTGCCGAATATGGCAAGCTAAAATTTGTGCATGCAATAATTTCGCAAAAATAATTCTGAACCTAATAAAAAAATGTATTTTTGTTTTTTTTATTATTAAATTATTGTAAACTTATCTAAAATATATTTAGTTGGATTAGGCTAAATTAAATTGAGCTTGTTATGATAAGGTTAGGTAAGTTTTCTAATTTTTTTTGGTACAAAATTGCTAATTTTTACATAAACATAAATTAAAATATATATCTAAACGTATAAGAGAGAATTTTAGAAAGGACTTAATTTCAAATGAATTCTTGGTAATTGACCAGTTTTTCCTATTCGGCATATATATATATATATATATATATATATATATATATATATATATATATATATATATATATATATATATATATATATATATATATATATATATATATATATAAAATATATTGTATTTACGTATTTATGTAATATAAAGCGTGAAGAAGACTGCTTCTCAACCCGAGAATTGAACCAAGTTATGAGAATTCCTGGTGGGTGTGCAACAGTATCACACTGCGTCATGTATTCACTCAGGAATGTACCCGTTTGTTGTCTTGCGAGTGACCTACACCACCAGCCAGGCTTCCCCGTCCACTCTTGCCTTCCCCTGACAACACAGATCCTTCAGATGAGGAAAGTTTATGACAGTCATCTACTCTTTACACATAAAAAGCATACCTTTTGAGGTTTATTTCATTTATGTAATTAATTTTATATTGAAAACACTGAAACATTTCCATCTCTAATCATAAATTATTAGGTACTTTCATCCTTAGAAAAGACTTTAGAGATGTAAATATAATGTTTTTCCTGTGGCACTCCTAGTCAGTTATCTATTAAAACCTTTTCCCAAGAGTATTTAGTTTTAATAATAATAATAATAATAATAATAATAATAATAATAATAATAATAATAATATAATATAATATAAGCGCATAAAACACACGTACGAAATATAAAACATACAAGCCTGTTATAGATCACAAAATAAACAAATCGGAGACTAAGTTGGTTTTAACTTTTTTAATCAGATATTTAGGTCTGATAAGACTGACATAGCTTTTTGAAATTAGGTGGAATATTGGAGAGACAAAGAAAGTGGCTTCTTCAGTCCAATACAAAGAACTGTGGAAGGTGAGGAGTTTGAGGTAATCAGTTTCTCAGCCTGGAGTCGATATATTCAGTCCATCAATCTTGAGAAATGTACAGCAAATGCGCGGAAAAGTGGACTGTATAATGTTGCAGTCAGGTGAGTTGAAGCAGGAGGAGGCGGAGCCACCAGTGGAAAAATCCGTTAGTGTAAGTGGGTCATGGCTATATTATATATTGGACAAGCGTTGAAGAATTCCCTGTATTAAAATACACAAACTGTAAAGTTGAAAACAAAGAAAACGGTGACTGTAAACCAAACACAAACGGTGACTTAAATAATGTTCTTTGACTTAATATTAATCTTGTATTTACTATTACACTACAATAGTTTATTATTTAGTTACATCTCTTAGAAAAAAATACAAGACTTCTGAAGTAGTGAATTATTCAACAAATATTAGTTAAAAAATTGTGGGGGCTTAATTATGATGAAGCAAGAGCAAAATTACTAATATTCCTGCAGCACCCTTGGGCACTCGGCACATCAGGGTGCCGCGACACAAGGGTTGAAAAACACTGCCTTAGAGTAAGCAGTCTTAAAAAAAATAGTCGACAAAACTTGGTTTGGGAAAGATGAAACTACACACACTCGTCAAGAACGAGTACCTCAGAGTCTCTCATCTTTTCATCTGGTGACTGGAGAGAGAGAGAGAGAGAGAGAGAGAGAGAGAGAGAGAGAGAGAGAGAGAGAGAGAGAGAGAGAGAGAGAGAGAGAGAGAGACCGATGATTCCTCTCTCGGTTACCTCTCTGGAAGTGGTACAACAACACACACACAGTAAATGGAGAGCTCCATTAGAACGATGCGTCGCCTAAATGAAGCTTTATCGAGTATGATGAAGTCCTGTCCATCTTTGTGTCGTCGATAACATTTTTACATTCAAAATAAATACTGGTTTAGGGCTTAAATTTATTATTATTATTATTATTATTATTATTATTATTATTATTATTATTATTATTATTATTATTATTATTATTATTATTATTAATTATAAGCTCGACAAATGCATCACAGGAAGGAAGAGGACGTGGCCACTAGCTGGAGTTTAAGGTGAATGGAATGAAGGCAGACTCTGTAGCAGCCACTACATGCACCGACAATTAGACACTGTATTACCTGGAGTTTACCTGGAGAGACCGATGCACCGACAGTTAGACACTGTAGCAGCCACTACATGCACCGACAATTAGACACTGTAGCAGCCACTACATACACCGACAATTAGACACTGTAGCAGCCACTACATGCACCGACAATTAAACACTGTAGCAGCCACTACATACACCGACAATTAGACACTGTAGCAGCCACTACATACACCGACAATTAGACACTGTAGCAGCCACTACATGCACCGACAATTAAACACTGTAGCAGCCACTACATACACCGACAATTAGACACTGTAGCAGCCACTACATGCACCGACAATTAGACACTGTAGCAGCCACTACATGCACCGACAATTAAACACTGTAGCAGCCACTACATACACCGACAATTAGACACTGTAGCAGCCACTACATACACCGACAATTAGACACTGTAGCAGCCACTACATGCACCGACAATTAAACACTGTAGCAGCCACTACATACACCGACAATTAGACACTGTAGCAGCCACTACATGCACCGACAATTAAACACTGTAGCAGCCACTACAAACACCGACAATTAAACACTGTAGCAGCCACTTCAAGCACCAACAGAAACTGTAGCAGTCACTACAATCACTGACAGTCAGAAACTGTAGCAGTCACTACAATCACTGATTGTCGGACACTGTAGCAGGCCCCATACTCTTCCTCATCTTCATATCAGACGTAGACAGAGATGTAAATCATGTTATCCTTTGCAGACGATACTAGGATCCGCATGAGACTGTCAACCATTGAGGACACGGTTAACCTCCATGAAGATATGAACGAAATTTTCCAATGGGCAATGGAAAACAACATAGTCAATGATGACAAATTCCAACTACTATGTTTTGGAAAACTCAAGGAGATAATAATTAGAACTGAGTATACTACAAACTCTAATAATCATAAATTGAGCGGGAAACTAATGTGAAGGACTTGGGAGTGGTAATGTCTGAGGATCTCACTTTCAATGATCACAACATTGCCACTATCACATCTGCGAAGAAAATGATAGGATAGTTAATGAGAACGTTCAAAACAAAAGATGCAAAGCCACTGATGATCCTTTTCAAATCACTTGTTCTCTCTAGGCTGGAGAACTGCTGTACATTAACATCTCCATCTGCACATATAAGTTCCGTCAAACACCTTAACTCCTGGGAAGGCTTGGAATCACTTGACTTGCACTCGCTGGAGCGCAGGCGAGGCAGATATATCATAATCAACACTTGGAAAATCCTAAAAGGCATGATCCTTAATCTGTACACAGAAATCACTCCCTACGAAAGCAGAAGACTGGGCAGGCAGTGCAAAATACCCTTAATGAAAAGTAGGGCGCCATTGGTACACTAAGAGAAAACGCATTAAGTGTCCAGGGCCCAAGACTGTTCAACAGCCTCCCACCAGGCATAAGGGGAATTGCCAATAGACCCCTGGCTTCCTTCAAGAGGGAGCCTGTTAGTGTAATACACAAATATTATAGCTCACAAAATAAACAAGTCACACAGACACTAACTTGTCTTCCCTAACTTTTTTAATCAGATATTTGGGTTTGATAAGATTGACAGACCTTTTTTGATATTAGGTGGAATATTGGAGAGACAAAGAAAGTGGCTTCTTCAGTCCAATACAAAGAAGAACTGTGGAAGGTGAGGAGTTTGAAGTAATCAGTCTCTCAGCCTGGAGTCGATATATTTAGTCCTTCAGTCTTGAGAAACGTATAGAAAATGCGCGGAGAAGTAGCTTAAAGTTTGTGCCGGATCAGCCGGACTGTGGTTCGTATGTTGGACAACGTGCGGGCAGCAGTAACAGCCTGGTTGATCAGGCCCTGATCCGCCTGGAGGCCTGATCGTGGACCGAGCCACAGGGGCGTTGATCAGCGGAATACCCTCAAGGTAGACTCCAGGTAGGTAGGTAGCCACTACAAGCAATGACAGTCAGACACTGTAGCAGTCACCCCAAGCACTGACAGACACTATCAACCACCATAAACACTCACATTCAGACACTAGCAGCCACCAGAAGCACTGACAACCTTACATTGTAACAACAACCACAAGCATTATGCGAATTAAATTAAAATTTCATTTCATAATTTACGGGAAAGTCACACTAAATGGGTTTACGGTTTGTTTGGGCAGAGATTAGTTGAAGTTCTGAGAATGCATCAAGTTGCATATTCTGAGGAGAGACCCTCATATGCCAAGCAAATGGAGGAGTTTGATAATTAGCTTCTAAGACTCTCATTGCTTCCTAGTCAAGTATATAAACTGTATATCCTCGTAAAAATAGGAAAGTTTATACGTCAGCCGATATGTTTCTCTTAGCGTGGATAATGTGTTCACCGTGAGTTACGATAACGGCAACGCACCGCAGTGTTATGTTCCTTTCTAAGGAGAGGGGGAAGCGGGGTGGGGGGTGGGGGAGCTTGATGCTTTGGCGACAGGCTTTTGATCCAAGGAATTAAAGCTACCAATCTACTTCTTAGGATCAAACTATTTATCAGACAATATATTACTGAGATTTTCCCTGTGTGTCAGCAACGTGTTTAAATACGAATATTGTGTGTGTGTGTGTGTGTGTGTGTGTGTGTGTGTGTGTGTGTGTGTGTGTGTGTGTGTGTGTGTGTGTGTGTGTGTGTGTGTGTGTGTGTCTCTATCTTACTATTTATTTAAGTTAGTGACATAATTGTGAAAAATAATTCTCAACTTTTCCTTCTCTTAATCTTCTCTTACCAGTTGTAACTAAAAGCAGAAACACCTTCCATTAAGGAACTGGTCTACCAAGCTTGCGGTCTATAAGCTGAAAGTGAATGCACAAGTTGTGTGCAATAAGTAGTATGTGTATACATTATATTCTCATTGTTCCTGCTATTTTGCATTGTCCACGGTTTTAATCCCTGCTTATTTTTCTGTTTATTGCAAGTGTATTCATATTTATGTCTGAAAATAGCGTCCTGGCACTGGTATCAGTAGATGACCCGTTCACTTCTGTTCGAGTGAATGCTAGTGTTGTACAAGTTGAGGTACCAATGGCTGGATCCCGGTGATTCCGACCCTGTGACTGTGTCCCGGTGATTCCGACCCTGTGGCTGCCTCCCAGTGATTCGGATCCTGCGGTTGGATCGCGGTGACTCCGACCCTGTGGCTGGATCCCGGCGATTCTGAGCCTATACTTGGATCCCGACGATTCCGAGCCTATACTTGGGTCCCGGTGATTCCGAAACTGTGGTTGGGTCCCGGTGACTCCGACCCTACCTGGAGAGAGTTCCGGGGGTCAACGCCCCCGCGGCCCGGTCTGTGACCAGGACTCCGTAGGTCAGTGTCCCAGGATGCGACCCACACCAGTCGACTAACACCCAAGTACCCATTTTTCTGATGGGGAACATAGACAACAGGTGGAAAGAAACACGTCCAATGTTTCTACTCTGGCTGGGAATCGAACCCAGGCCCTCACCGTGTGAAGCGAGAGCGTTAACCACCAGGCCACCAGAGCCCAGCCACCAGGCCACCAGAGCTGGCCACCATGGCTGGTTCTCGGTGACTCCGGCCCTGTGGCTGGTTCCCGGTGACTCCGACCCTGTGGCTGGGTCCTGGTGACTCCGAGCAAGTGACTGGAATCCGGTGATTTAAAGCTGTAGCTGGAGCCCAGTGATTCACAGCTGTGACTGGAACCCCGTGACTCAGAGCTGTGGCTGTAATCCGGCGATTCAAAGCTGTGGCGATGATTATTGTTGTTCAGTAAACAAGACGCCATTTGCTCTATGGTTGCGCAGTAGGCTGCGCCAAACGTCTGCTACTCTATAGCCTCGTTATGCAGATGTCGGTGGAGTCTTAATTCCGGTAAGCATCAGAAGTGAAACTCTTCTTAAAACTCGGCCAAATGTATCAGCGGTATTACATACCGACAAGTATGTTAATAAGACATGCGATTTGTGGCATTCTGTTGAGAAAATAAATTTCATCAGCTAGCGACTTCATTGGTTGATAACGTCCCTAGTGAGCAAAATATCTCAGTAAAATGCCATAAGCCGTATATTGTCTGCTGGGAGACACAAGTGCAGAACAATCTTTAATTAATTGCTACGGTCTCTCCAGAACTTTATCACGTCAGCGATGGCCTTTATAAAGCACTACAAAGAGAGAAACGTCGTCTCAGTTAAAGTTTTCTTTGCACCAGTGTTTCTTCATCATTCCAGCAGGAAACTGGGTTCCAATAGGGCTGCCCACGACTTGGGGTCTGGGAGCGAGGGGGGTGGAAGCTTTACATCAGACCACAACATATGGTTTACGGCGAAGCTCTATTTACGGCAAAGTTCTGTCAGACTACAAGCCCTGGCTCTAAGCAGAGCACCAGGTTAAACCACAACCTCTAGCTTAGAGCGAAACTCTAGGTCTGACTGCATCGGCTGGCTTACAGACGCCGTATTTCCAGTGGAGCCACAAATGCTGCATGATTTTTGCCACTCCAACTTATCAGTACACTTGGCCAGTTCGTCTTGCGAAATAGTCTGTCCTCTTAACCGCAGGCATCATAGTACCGCAGTTAAAGTGATTAAATGAGGGGGACTGTTGATAGTGCATTATACAGTTAAAATATGACTGTTTTACATCAACATCCCGCAGTGGCTGCCCATTTTCTGTTCGGCCCAGCAGCTCTTATTTTTTTTATCGTCTTTTATCAGATATTTATAGTTTTTCGATGTGATATGTTGTAATTTAATTTTTTGAAGATGTAGGATAACCTAGCCTAACATAACCTAACCTATGTGAAGAAGTGACATAGTTCTTAGGAGGATGGATTGCATGAAAGCACTGCACAAATGCACCTTGCGAATGCACCTCGCCAATGCACTTCGTCAGTTCCACCTCGCCAATCAACCTGCCGCTGTGGTCTGACGTGGAATATGAAAATAGGATTTCCTCGCTCTCCAAAATGTGGCCAAAATGTTTATTAATTTTTTCGAGGGAATGAGGAGCAGGAGGAGGACGGGTAGGTAGGGGGTGAATTTTTTTGTTGTTGTTGTAAATATATATATGAAATTAGCTTTTTGCAATGCTCATCCAAATTGAAAGTTTTTTTTTTAATAGAGTGGGTTGGAAATGAAGGAGAGAGGAGGGGGAGGTATTTAGGATGGGTGGTGGTGGTAGGAGGGGGACTATTGTTTGTTGTAATCCCACTGACGTGGTTGCTGGGGGAACTGTATTAATCCCCCAGTGTGGTTAGTGAGGGGTAGTGCAGTGCTTGTATTAATCTCTGGGGCAATACAGTTCGTGTATTAATCCCTCGTGAGTAATCATTGGGATTGTGTTGTGCCTGTATTAATCCCTCGGTAGTCGTAAGTGGGAGTGTGTTGCTCTTATTTTAATCCCTTCAGAGTAATGTGCTGATTATACTCAGTTTTTATGTTTTTCACCTTATAACGATGTGGTCAATGTCGACTGTGTCGTCATTCAGCCTACTGCGTCAATATCTGTTTGTTAGTCGTCTTCATGTCTGTGCCTGGCTTTGTTTCTGTGCTTTCAACATGTCTTTTTTTGTCTATGCGACTTTCTCTGGCTCTTTACATATGACTTCTAGTGAAAAAAAAACAGAAGAATGAACGGGGAATCTAACCGCGATCCAGGCATGTAGCGGCACCACAGTTCGAATCCCCATCATTTTTCTGTGTCTATTCCCTCTGTATGTTCGTCTGTGTCTATTTCTTTTGCATTTCTTAACCATCTTTCTTTCTATCCATCTCCCGTTTTACGTTCAGGCCTTTAACAACGATGCGAACATTGTTGGGCCCCAGAATTTAAATTATGGGCCTCACACTCGGAAACTAAATGTTAGCGACATTAGAATCTTTGATGCAATAAAGTTTCTAAAGAAGTTAAACATTAATAATCCTTAAAGGTAAAAAAAAGCCGTGGTGCTAGTAAAAAACCTTTCGATTCAAAGAACTGGAGCTATCTACCCCATGGATCAAATCATTTTACCTTATAAATCTTCAGGATTGGGAGGTAAAGTGGATTTAGCTCATTTACATAATAATAATCATAATTTTAACAGCAACAACAATAATTTTAATAATAATAAACATTAATATTTATGAATATTTGCCAGGCAAGGGGAAACAGGTAAATATTCCTTATTATTTAAAACAGGAACACAGGCAGTCACTTTGGTTCCATTGTGTTTTGTGTTCAGTTTACTTCGCATATTTATAGTCTCTCTGTTAGTCTATCCACAGTCTCCTCCTCAAGTAATGCCACCGATTTCTTCAGTCAGACACAGGAAGGCAGAGCAAACTTTAGTTGAAAGCAATCACTTTTAATAATCTTACTCTCAATGTGTCTTTCACTTGAAAAATTCAGTTTATTACCTGTTTGCCATACTGTTTCTTTAAAGCATTCTTGTGATTGTTAGTCAGTTTCCAAAATACCTTACGTGCTGTCATATTGTTCTTTACTACCATCGTCCGTCTGATTTGGTTAAGTAGAAGTTCTGGTTCTGATATTTGCTGGTAAGCAGTTCTTGTATCGTCGCTTCGCATCTTATCTTACCTTCCCATATTCGCAGCTTTGCACTTCGTTACAGAACAAGAGACCTCAATGGTGTACGGACAAATCGTTAATTATCTTTCTTAGTAGTACTCAATCCAAAGTGAAAAGTTTAAATGTACTGTGGGAAAATGCGACCTGTCTTAACGCCAGCATCGTATTCTTACTTAACTTTTAAAGCAAATCTTTCAAAATATGTTACTTTGGATAGGTCCGATTGTCGTCTCTTAAATAAATTTAATCCATTAAAACGTCCAATAACACAAATTAGTACATACAGGAGAAATAGTTTACTGAATCGTGAGTATTTACTTTATTTTGCTCAGTAGAAGGTTAAATCGTCCTGAAATGAGGTCCGATCAAGCAGGATGATAAAGTTAATTCCTTGATCAAGATCCTTCTCGGCTTGAGGCTCTTGAGCGATGAAGGAGAAAGAAAATTCAGATCAACGAAGAACAAATCGCAAATTACAGTCATAATCCGTTACACTAATGTTAACGCGCATACAACGATCTTCAGCCAACGTCAAATCCGAATTGCTTAGGAAAATGAGCTCAGGAACACTGAAGAGTAAAAGCTGTGAGATTGGTGTCCGTGACTATCCGCTGGTCGCGCTCAAGCTAACACTCAAAATTTCCATAAACAACTCTGCTGTCGTTGCAAAGTCTCTGCAACCAAGTTTGTCTCGCTAGTGGGCCTGTCACAAGATTCGTCAGACATTCTTTTGTGACAATGTCGTATGTCCAGCAGTAATTGAAAAGAAAACTGCGCAACAGGAGAACCTAATCCTAGTCATGGCAATTCATTTAATTTTCTAACTGTCCATGTTTTATTTCTTTCAGGAAAGAAAATGTGTTTGAAAGCTCGCGATTCCAGAAAGACAGACAGATACACAGAAAATTTACCTGAAAAGAAACACGTAAAATTTGAAGGGGAGTAGGGACCACTGTGCAGATGTTGACATCATTGTTATCTTCAGCAGAGAGGCTTTGATCCGATTGGAAGATTTCTCTCCTCTGACTCTATCTGAGTTTCAGCCATCCAAGAGCTATATGACACCAGGTGTTAGCGCTTGCTGGACGACAAAAACTGTTTACCATCTCTGACGTAACAACCTCAGTCAGAATACTGTGCTACTTCTGAAGAGAGAGAAATTTCCATGATATATTTAGTGCCTGATTTTCATATACTGATCTTGTGCAGCTGAAAATACAAAGAAATTTAGATGAAGACTAATATTTAGTAAAGTCTTTGACATAGCATATTTAATTAACCGTCTCAAACATATATGACTAATAGTTATTAATTAATCTGACCTGAAAATAAAATAATTTTTGCCTTAAACTTTCAAAACTAGTGAGGTTTCTTCTGTTGCTGGTAAAAGCATTGGACGAGGAATTGGAGGTTCTTTCCTTTTCAATTCAACCTGATTTCCTCCCTATCCCAGGAGTTGTGAACCTTCGGTTAGCTTACGTGAAGTGGAAGGGTAATTGTAGATCATCTAACAGAAAAATATTGGTGAAGAGGAGTCCTTGATGATAAGAAGATCTCTGATCCAAGGAGCTGACGCTCCTTCCTCTCGGTCAGACTTAATTCCTTTGATTTTCCAGGCCATTTAGGACCTCGGTTAGGTCGCATAGATATAATGCAATGGAGCAACAGTTGGGGATGTCGGTAGCAATGCTGTCGCTAACAATTTCATAAAATACAATTAATTTTAGGTTAACAAAATATGTTTTTAATTTTTCCCAAAATTATATTTTTTTTTGTTTAATATCTTTTCTTCTGAAAGTTTAACGAGAAAATTCATATTCTTTTAAGTTTGTATTGGGAGAGAGAGAGAGAGAGAGAGAGAGAGAGAGAGAGAGAGAGAGAGAGAGAGAGAGAGAGAGAGAGAGAGAGAGAGAGAGAGAGAAAAAAAAAAACAAAAAGAGAAAAGATCTAAAACAAGAGGAAAAAAAAGACGGAAAAAAAGGGAAGTTTATGATAAAAGGATAATAAAAAAAAGGGATAAAGAAGAAAAAAAATGATGGCCCAGGTAAGACCGGGAGAAAAATAAAAGGGGAAAAAAAAAGGGATTGAAAATAAAACTACGTAGTGTGAAGAAAGAGAACAGAGAAAACAGAGGGGGAATGTAGAAGAGGGGGGTTGGCCCCCCACCCACCCCATGGATTTACTTTAAATTTAATGAAAATTAAAATTTTTTAAAGTAGATGAGACTGACAGGAAAAAAAAAATAAATAAAACCCAAACCCTTTTTGGAAAATTTGATATCTCAATGGGAAATATAGCCCAAGTGTTCTCTCTCTCTCTCTCTCTCTCTCTCTCTCTCTCTCTCCTCTCTCTCTCTCTCTCTCTCACTTTAATACACAAAAAACCAGATGAGCCATGGGATTTTGGGGAAGTATTTTTTTGGGGTTAGAGTTTTAGGGGTGGTTAACGGAGAGGAAGTAGGGAGGCAGGATCCATACATGTTGAAAGCTGAGGATGATAATCTCTGGACCTAGTAGCGATTAGTGAAGAGGGGGGGCCAGGATCTGGACTGACCCTGCAAACAGAGGGGTTCCCAAAACACACACACACACACACACACACACACACAAAGAAAAAGAAAAAAAATGACAAAGGGGGGGCAAAGTCAAACTGCAGGCCAAGTAAGGGCCCTAGAAGTTGAGAAAAATAGGGGAAGCTAGTTACAGGGGTGACAGGGGCAACATAGAAGTGGGGGCCAACAGG
Organism: Cherax quadricarinatus; assembly: GCF_038502225.1. Classification (NCBI taxonomy): domain Eukaryota; kingdom Metazoa; phylum Arthropoda; class Malacostraca; order Decapoda; family Parastacidae; genus Cherax; species Cherax quadricarinatus. The sequence continues at coordinate 22,895,322 of NC_091292.1, read as the reverse complement.
AAGGAAGGTTTGAATTATGCTAAGGCTATCACCCTCCAAGGGGGACCAAGGGGGGAAAGGGGAAAAAACAGCGGGTTGCAGATGGGGTGATAGGTCGAATGCTGAGGCAAAACCCATGCATAAAGAGCCACGGGAAAATAAAAGGAGAAACTGCCCACATAAGGAGGATCCGGGGTCACAGAGGGTGAAGCAATGGGAGGGGAAAGGAAAAACAGTGTTTATCCATGGTTCAGGAGAGAGGAAAGGAACACACTAAAAGGCAGGGGAAAGAAAAAAGGAGATTGAAAAATCTAAGAAATGGGGAAAGAGGGACAAATTTAAATTTCGAGAATAGGGGTACTAAAGGGGGAGAAATCGCCAACCGTTCTCAGGACAAAACATGGGGAACGGGATCCTCCAAGAGAAACCACGTTGAAATCGGAAAGTCAAGAGGGTTTTCCCCAGACAGAGACAGAACAAAATCAGATAAACGACAGCACCCGAGGAGAGGACAAAAAAGGAGTAGGAAAGGAAAAAGGGATGGAACCAGCAGAGGCATCGATCAGAACAGAACACGGGAAACAACAACAATATTCCTAAACCCAAAAACCTATCAACCATCCCAACACACACAATCATACCCAATCCTCCACCCAACCCCGGGGCCATAGAACCCCACAGCATGCCCGGTCTCCCCCCCTCACAGGCCCCAACCACAGTGTTGGAAAGGAAACTGAAGGAGGACACAAACGCGGGGAAAACAAAAGGGGGGATATGAAAGAGCAAAACATCACGACATCATACCTTTTACAAAAACCAACACAGGATGAAAAGATGCCATCTTTCCAACGGGAAAAATCCTGAAAAAAGGGAACAGGGGGGGAGGAGGGATTCTGATCAAAAATCGGGAATTTTGTGAGCTGGAGAGGAGACAGGGGAAAAAGTGACTTACGGGAACGCTTCACCCTGGGGGTCCCAAGGGGAATAGCAGTGATGTATAACCCACCACAGAAACAGGAGGCCAAGGCAAGAGGACGGAGCAAGAGGATGGTTAAACGGGAGAGGGCCAGAAAAGCTCATGCATGCAGGGAAAGCCCTGATCATGGGTGACTTTAATCCGGAGATCGTTGGGAGAACTTACCCCCATGGGGGGGGCCCAAAATACATGGGGGGTAAAATATGGGGTGGACTGTTTCCAGACCCCCTTATCCGACAATGGGGGCACACAAAAGAGGGAAGGGGGTGAACCAGCAAAGGTGGACTTAGTTTCATTGAGTGTGCAGATATCGAGGAAAACCCTAGAAAGACCCTGGGGCCAGTGACCATTTGGTTTTGCTAAATACACAGTAGAGCTACAATGGGGAGAGAAAAGGAAGGAGGACGAAAGCCAAACGACAAGAAAGGGGACTACACAGGGAAAGAGGCTTCCCCGAACGGGGTTTAGGGGGCAGAGAACTGGCAGGGGAAAAGTTAATGAGAGATGGAATATGTAAAAAAATGCAAGGAGGTGAGGGGGTTTGACTCAGGAAAAGGAAAATAAAAAGGGGGATGAGCCCATGGTTTTGGGGAGGAGGCAAAACCAAGTGGTAGGGGGAAAGGAAAAATATAGAAAACAAAGGACCCAGGAGAATAAGGAGAGCAGCGTAAAAGGGAAAAGAATATGCACAGATGAAGGGAGGCCCAAAGACAAAGAAACGACATGAGGGAAAACCCCTACCGAAACTGTTTTACAGCCCATCAGGAGGGAAACAAAGTCGGAAGGATTTGTGAACGACATGACGGAAGGAATAGACTCTGAGGTGTCCCTGTTTGCAGATGACGTGAAGTTGATGAGAAGAATTCACTCGATCGAAGACCAGGCAAAACTACAAAGGGATCTGGACAGGCTGCAGACCTGGTCCAGCAATTGGCTCCTGGAGTTCAATCCCACCAAGTGCAAAGTCATGAAGATTGGGGAAGGGCAAAGAAGACCACAGACGGAGTACAGTCTAGGGGGCCAGAGACTACAAACCTCACTCAAGGAAAAAGATCTTGGGGTGAGTATAACACCAGGCACATCTCCTGAAGCGCACATCAACCAAATAACTGCTGCAGCATATGGGCGCCTAGCAAACCTCAGAACAGCATTCCGACATCTTAATAAGGAATCATTCAGGACCCTGTACACCGTGTACGTTAGGCCCATATTGGAGTATGCGGCACCAGTTTGGAACCCACACCTAGCCAAGCATGTAAAGAAACTAGAGAAAGTGCAAAGGTTTGCAACAAGACTAGTCCCAGAGTTAAGAGGTGTCCTATGAGGAGAGGTTAAGGGAAATCAACCTGACGACACTGGAGGACAGGAGAGATAGGGGGGACATGATAACGACATACAAAATACTGAGAGGAATTGACAAGGTGGACAAAGACAGGATGTTCCAGAGATTGGACACAGTAACAAGGGGACACAGTTGGAAGCTGAAGACACATAAGAAACATAAGAAACATAAGAAAGGAGGAACACTGCAGCAGGCCTGTTGGCCCATACTAGGCAGGTCCTTTACAATTCATCCCACTAACAAACATTTGACCTACCCAATTTTCAATGCTACCCAAGAAATAAGCTCTGATGTGCAAGTCCCACTCAAATCCAACCCCTCCCACTCATGTATTTATCCAACCTAAATTTGAAACTACCCAAAGTCCTAGCCTCAATAACCCAACTAGGTAGACTGTTCCACTCATCTACTACCCTATTTCCAAACCAATACTTTCCTATGTCCTTTCTAAATCTAAACTTATCTAATTTAAATCCATTACTGCGGGTTCTCTCTTGGAGAGATATCCTCAAGACCTTGTTAATATCCCCTTTATTTATACCTATCTTCCACTTATACACTTCGATCAGGTCTCCCCTCATTCTTCGTCTAACAAGTGAATGTAACTTAAGAGTTTTCAATCTTTCTTCATAAGGAAGATTTCTAATGCTATGTATTAATTTAGTCATCCTACGCTGAATGTTTTCTAACGAATTTATGTCCATTCTGTAATATGGAGACCAGAATTGAGCTGCATAATCTAGGTGAGGCCTTACTAATGATGTATAAAGCTGCAGTATGACCTCTGGACTTCTGTTGCTTACACTTCTTGATATAAATCCCAGTAATCTATTTGCCTTATTACGTACGCTTAGGCATTGCTGTCTTGGTTTAAGGTTGCTGCTTACCATAACCCCCAAGTCCTTTTCGCAATCTGTATGGCTAAGTTCTACATTATTTAACTTATAAGTGCTAGGGTTATGGACACTCCCGAGCTTCAGAACCTTGCATTTATCTACATTGAACTGCATCTGCCACTTTTCTGACCAAGAATAGAGTTTGTCTAAATCCTCCTGAAGTTCCCTAACATCTACGTTTGAATCAATTTTCCTTCCTATCTTCGTGTCATCGGCGAATTTGCTCATATCACTAGTAATTCCTTCATCAAGATCATTGATATATATTATAAACAACAACGGGCCCAAGACTGATCCCTGTGGAACGCCACTAGTTACTGATCCCCACTCGGATTTAACCCCATTTATGGACACTCTCTGCTTCCTGTCTGTGAGCCATGATTCGATCCACGAGAGCACCCTTCCCCCAATGCCATGAGCTGCTACTTTCTTCAACAGTCTTTGGTGCGGAACTCTATCAAATGCTTTACTAAAATCTAAGTAAACAATATCAAATTCTTTATCGTGGTCAACAGCCTCAAAAGCTTTACTGAAGAAAGTTAATAAATTAGTTAGACAAGACCGGCCTCTTGTGAATCCATGCTGAGTATCCTTAATCAAGCTATTCTTATCGAGATGGCTTCTTATAATCTCAGCTATAATTGATTCTAGTAATTTGCCTACAATTGAGTTCAGGCTTATTGGACGGTAATTTGACGGTAACGACTTGTCCCCTGTTTTAAAAATAGGAATTACATTAGCCATCTTCCACATAACAGACACTACACCTGTTTGAAGAGATAAATTAAAAATATTAGTTAATGGTTCACAGACTTCCATTTTGCATTCCTTAAGAACCCTTGAAAAAACCTCATCAGGACCCGGTGACTTATTTTGCTTCAGTCGGTCTATCTGCTTCACAACCATTTCACTAGTGACTGTGATGTTACATAATTTATCTTCTTCTGATCCGCTATAAAAATCAATTACCGGAATATTATTAGTATCTTCCTGTGTAAAAACCGAGAGAAAATAATTATTTAAAATCGAGCACATTTCATTCTCTTTGTCAGTAAGATGCCCATAGCTATTTTTAAGGGGACCTATCTTATCTCTGACTTTTGTTCTATAGACCTGGAAAAAACTTTTTGGGTTAGTTTTAGAATCCCTAGCAACTTTAATTTCATAGTCCCTTTTAGCTTTTCTTATCCCCTTTTTAATGTCCCTCTTAATGTCAATATAGGGATTCATAAGCTGACCCTCGCCTCTTTTGATACGCCTATAAATTCCTTTCTTATGCCCTAGTAGATATTTCAGGGATGTTAGGAAGTATTTCTTCAGCCACAGAGTAGTCAGTAAGTGGAATAGTTTGGGAAGCGATGTAGTGGAGGCAGGATCCATACATAGCTTTAAGCAGAGGTATGATAAAGCTCACGGCTCAGGGAGAGTGACCTAGTAGCAATCAGTGAAGAGGCGGGGCCAGGAGCTCGGACTCGACCCCCGCAACCTCAACTAGGTAAGAACTAGGTGAGTACACACACACACACACACACACACACACACACACACACACACACACACACACACACACACACACATACACACACATACACACACATACACACACATACACACACACACACACACACACACACACACACACACACACACACACACACATACACACACATACACACACATACATAAGAATGGAGGAACACTGCAGAAGGCCTACTGGCCCATGCGAGGCAGGTCCTTATCAAAACGACTACTACCTAAAGCTTCCCTAGAAATAACTCCCGTACCCAATGACAACAATCAAACCCAGCCCCTCCCACTCATATATTTGTCCAGTCTCTTCTTAAAGCTACCCAAGGTCCTAGGGTAGACACACACACACACACACACACACACACACACACACTGGAAAACTTCATGTGCCAACACGTAAGGGACACTACAAGAGAGAGAGGAGAGTTAGGTAAGACACATATGCAACAGTTAGGTATCTTTATTTTGAAACGTTTCGCCTACACAGTAGGCTTCTTCAGTCGAGTACAGAAAAGTTGATAGAAGCAGAAGATACTTGAAGACGATGTAATCAGTCCATCACCCTTAAAGTTTTGAGGTGGTCAGTCCCTCAGTCTGGAGAAGAGCATTGTTCCGTTGTCTGAAACAATGTTTTAATGTTCATTCAGAGAGAGGAGAGGATGAACCAGCAAAGCTGGACTTAGTATTCACCTTGATTAGTGCAGATATCGAGGACATCACATATGAAAGACCCCTTGGGGCCAGTGACCATGTGGTTTTAAGCTTCGAATACACAGTAGAGCTACAAGTGGAGGGAGAAGCAGGAAGGCCAGGACGAATGAAGCCAAACTACAAGAAAGGGGACTACACAGGAATGAGGAACTACCTGAACGGGGTTCAGTGGGACAGAGAACTGGCAGGGAAGCCAGTTAATGAGATGATGGAATATGTAGCAACAAAATGCAAGGAGGCTGAGGAGAGGTTTGTACCCAAGGGTAACAGGAATAATGAAAAAGCCTAGTAGCGATCAGTGAAGAGGCGGGGCCAGGAGCTCGGACTCGACCCCCGCAACCTCAACTAGGTGAGTACAACTAGGTGAGTACACACACACACACACACACACACACAGACACACACACACACAGCATTCCGATACCTTAGTAAGGAATCATTGAAGACACTGTACACCGTGTATGTCAGGCCCATACTGGAGTATGCAGCACCTGTTTGGAACCCGCACTTGATAAAGCACGTCAAGAAACTAGAGAAAGTACAAAGGTTTGCGACAAGGTTAGTTCCAGAGCTAAGGGGAATGTCCTATGAAGAAAGATTAAGGGAAATCGGCCTGACGACACTGGAGGACAGGAGGGTCAGGGGAGACATGATAACGACATATAAAATACTGCGTGGATTAGACAAGGTGGACAAAGACAGGATGTTCCAGGGAGGGGACACAGAAACAAGAGGCCACAATTGGAAGTTGAAGACACAAATGAGTCAGAGAGATAGTAGGAAGTATTTCTTCAGTCATAGAGTTGTAAGGCAGTGGAATAGCCTAGAAAATGACGTAGTGGAGGCAGGAACCATACACAGTTTTAAGACGAGGTTTGATAAAGCTCATGGAGCGGGGAGAGAGAGGGCCTAGTAGCAACCGGTGAAGAGGCGGGGCCAGGAGCTAGGACTCGACCCCTGCAACCACAAATAGGTGAGTACAAATAGGTGAGTACACACATACACACATACACACACATACATAAGAACATAAGAATGGAGGAACACTGCAGAAGGCCTACTGGCCCATGCGAGGCAGGTCCTTATCAAAACGACTACTACCTAAAGCTTCCCTAGAAATAACTCCCGTACCCAATGACAACAATCAAACCCAGCCCCTCCCACTCATATATTTGTCCAGTCTCTTCTTAAAGCTACCCAAGGTCCTAGGGTAGACACACACACACACACACACACACACACACACACACACACACACACACACACACATACACACACGCTAGGGGGCAGAGAAACTGTGCTGTAAAAGGCCACGTCCACCAGTGTTAATGAAATGAATGGATAATACAGAGTGATCAACGGGGAATCTGCCTGTGAGGTCTGGATGAACATGCTAAAGAATGAAAAATTCTGCACGATAAAGAAGATGCAGAGGAAAAAAGAAAGGTAATTGAGAGACTTTAAGCAAACAAGGGAAAGACGAGGAAAAATGGGAAAATCTTGAATATGAAGTTAGGATAACTAGAAAGAAAGTAGAAAGGTCTGTAAGAAGAGGCATTGTCCAGTTTTTGTCCTGAAACCAACAAACCCACGTTATTAAGTACGTTAATAAATTGGCAAATTTCAATCTACACATCCTAAGCTTATGAAATACCATCCTATCTATTAGCTATATTACTTAATAAAGACGAAAGTCGCTCAGAAGATGCATACTTTAGTTCAAGGAAACAATTCCACACAATTGAAAAATATAATTACTGAATGGGGCCTTAACACTCCTGTAGCAATCTGACCGTCTCCTATGTAGGGTACACTGAGCTAAAAGTTTGAAACTGACAAGCCGTGACTTTCTTATGTTTCAGTTAGTTTTAAATATTCAATGTTGGTGAATTGTAACCTGGATAAGTTTCATGAAGTTAATTTTGGCATGTCCAAGTGCTCTTTTGTTAGTTTTATTTAGATCCTTTCCGATTATGGTTTGCGTGAGGAAACGTTAGTCAGTCCTCGTCGGTTTCAAACTTTTATCTCGGTGTATCCTACCATTGTGAGGGTCAGATTGCTGCTGGAATGTTAAGGGGAACGTCAGTTCCCTTGTCTTCTAACAATATATTGAACATTAAAATGGTATAAAATACCGACAGATTGTTAGGTAAGACACATATGCAACAGTTAGGTATCTTTATTTCGAAACGTTTCGCCTACACAGTAGGCTTCTTCAGTCGAGTACAGAAAAGTTGATAGAAGCAGAAGATACTTGAAGACGATGTAATCAGTCCATCACCCTTAAAGTTTTGAGGTGGTCAGTCCCTCAGTCTGGAGAAGAGCATTGTTCCGTTGTCTGAAACAATATGAAGTTGAAGTGACAGGATGGAGCCTTTATATAGTGCCAGGAGGTGAGACGTAGGTTGCTCTGGGAGGGCAGGTCCCTCTCAAACCCAGCCGTTCTCACTAGTAGAGGTCGAAGTTGATGGTCTGTACCAAGATACCCTTGTGTTGCAGTGTCTGACAGAATGAACATTAAAATGGTATAAAATACCGACAGATTGTTAGGTAAGACACATATGCAACAGTTAGGTATCTTTATTTCGAAACGTTTCGCCTACACAGTAGGCTTCTTCTTTAAGGGTGATGGACTGATTACATCGTCTTCAAGTATCTTCTGCTTCTATCAACTTTTCTGTACTCGACTGAAGAAGCCTACTGTGTAGGCGAAACGTTTCGAAATAAAGATACCTAACTGTTGCATATGTGTCTTACCTAACAATCTGTCGGTATTTTATACCATTTTAATGTTCATTCTGTCAGACACTGCAACACAAGGGTATCTTGGTACAGACCATCAACTTCGACCTCTACTAGTGAGAACGGCTGGGTTTGAGAGGGACCTGCCCTCCCAGAGCAACCTACGTCTCACCTCCTGGCACTATATAAAGGCTCCATCCTGTCACTTCAACTTCATATTGTTTCAGACAACGGAACAATGCTCTTCTCCAGACTGAGGGACTGACCACCTCAAAACTTTAAGGGTGATGGACTGATTACATCGTCTTCAAGTATCTTCTGCTTCTATCAACTTTTCTGTACTCGACTGAAGAAGCCTACTGTGTAGGCGAAACGTTTCGAAATAAAGATACCTAACTGTTGCATATGTGTCTTACCTAACAACAATATATTATTTTCCCCTATAATCTACCTTGTCCATAATTACTATCTCATTTTCTTTGTCTGCTTTCGTAAGGTGAAGTCCAGGATCTTTCCTTAATTCATGGCATGACTTAACAAATCTTTGGGAACATTTGTGTTGGACCTTACGAAAGCAGACAAAGCAAATGTGATAGTAATTATGGACAAGGTAGATTATATGGGAAAAGCAAACATATTAGTAGACAGGGAAACTCACGCTTCTCTTAAGGCTCCAATCAGTAAATATATTTTTCAGTTGTGTTATACTGTGCTCCTGAAATAACTTGAGTATACATTTTCTGAGAGACTTTCGTCTTTAATTAGTATAACTAATAGATAGGATGGTATTTTATAAGTTTAGTAAACTGGAATCTACACATACTAATGTGGTTAATAACGTGAATTTATTGGATTCAAAGCAATAATTGGAAAATGGCTCTTATCGACTTAAAATTTCAGCGATGGTGGTTCATACTCAAAGAAAAATTAACACTGTTTTCACCTTACGTAATTTTTTATTTCTCGGTTTCATAAATACAAATGGGTTTCCATGCAATAACTGGAAAAATGCCTTTCCTGATCGGCTTCAAACCTTAAACACTTGTGCACACCATATTATTTAGCTTGTAGCATTGTTCATTTGTATGCATTTTTTGTGTCGCATTGAGCATGTAGCTTCCTGGAGGTGAATGTTCACATGGATTTTTGTTTGCAATTTTTTTTTTCGTTCTTTTAATCACTTACAAATAATTCAGCACTCAGATGAAGTACCTAGGAATATTTCGTTAATTCACTAGAAGATATCGCATATTAAAAACGAAATCACTGACATAAATCTTATTTGATATATCGCTCAAAAAAAATTTATTACATAGTTTCACTCCAAACGAGTAAAACAAAAAGGGAAACTGTGACTTTATAAGCTCGACCTGGAGACCGTCAGAACCCCGGAGGTCGTGCTCCCAGTGTATCCACGACTCTCCCTACTTCACTCATATAACAGCATCAATATAAACATCTATGCGTGTTTGCTAACTTCTACTTGGTAATATCACTATTTTAGACTTTAGTTAATAGCATTTGTGTACAATAATCTGCAACATATGTCCTGTACTGGATTGGTAAATAAAGAAAAGCAAATTACTAATATTTCATTAAATCGTAACAGCTAAGTAAAATGTAAATAAAATGCAACAGAAAAGAAGATAATCACCTAACAGTCAGTGCTTTCACTGTATACACAATATAATATAGAAAGTGGCTGTGGAACGCCTGTTCCCGCCACGTTATCCTGTTCTAATCATGTTTGAAGTGGTTGAGTAAATTGCTCCTAGCCCTTACTCTAGAATTGTGACCTTTAGGGCCAGTTCATAAACACTATTTAAGTTACGTGCTTTTCCTCTGACATATAGTGTTCCAGGTCTTTCCACTTATTGCCCAGAGGTCGAACAAGTATTTTCCTTCGACACTTATCATATATTTATGAGCCATCAGTAGCTTCCCTGGTGCCGTTGTCGCATCTCCAACCGCCTGTTCCTTGCCACTGTACTCAGGATGTGACTACTAAGTACGTCATAATTATATACTTATTTGATACTCTTTGTGTATGTGTGTGTGTGTGTGTGTGTGTGTGTGTGTGTGTGTGTATGTGTATGTGTATGTGTATGTGTGTGTGTGTGTGTGTGTGTGTGTGTGTGTGTGTGTGTGTGTGTGTGTGTGTGTGTGTGTGTGTGTGTGTGTTTGTGTGTGTGTTTGTGTGTGTGTGTGTGTGATGTGTTATTTTATTTTTGCAAGGTGGAAAATAATGGTAAAGTATTAATCATAGGGTACTCAGGTTTTACTGAGCTCATACCCTGTAGCACGACAGATATCTGGCATGTCTACTCACGTTGACTAGTTTAGACTTAACGTTATAGCCAATTCGGTCTTTGTTCTATATCACTTTGAATTATATGTGAAATACCAGGGTGCACATCATGTATAAACTATTGTAGGGTTCTTGACCTAGGCCACATTCCCTGGTATTATCTTTTATCATTTAAGTCTATATATCTTCGTGGCAATTCTCCTGTACAGATGTCTCTCCTTAAGTCCGATCTTTCCCGCAAGTATTGATACTCGTCTTAGTATTAATTTTCTTGAAATGATCTGTTCTTCTTATCTCTGTACTTTGTGTGTATCTGTGTTAATGTAACTGCAAGTTTGTGTGTGTTTACATGAGCATTTGAGAGTTGAGCACCAGCGCTTTCGATTTGTTGATGCGGTTATATTGAGTTATCTAATTTTGAAACGAGGTATGATTCCAATCTATACCAATTCTTAATAGTTTCATTATTTTCCAAGCTTTACACTCTAAAATGATTCTGGACGTATTTTGGGCTCACGACAATTCTTATTTATCTGTGCTCCGCTGTCTTGACTCATTCATATCAATTAACCTCAACTCATGACCACAGACATGAAAACAGGACTCATCGGTTTATCCTGGTAAAGTCCATGATTATTCTTAATATCTAAAAAAAATATTTATAATTTATACGCTTGTGATTTGGTCCAAGTGCGTTATAAAAATATATGAAGCTCGATCCTCTGCTAACGAGAGACCAACATGCAACTGATTTGTACTGACAAAATTGTCTCCTTCCTAATAGGGTGACCTGTTCTTCCGTCAGTCGTTACTAATCAACCATTTCGATATTCTGAATTTCTTTGTAAGTAATGATCATATCCAGTATAAACAAAGGCAGGTGAGCGGAAAGAACTTTTATTGGAATAATGTTTCGATTTTTTAAGATCTTCATCATGTATTGGCATGATAAACGTCTTAACAGCTGGAAACTTCACAAGAAAAGCTTGATCGCGCAGTCACCCAGTGATGGGTAGTATATATTTATAACTCAGCCCTTCATTGACAACAGGGAAAGGCTGTTGATCACAGGAACTGTGATCTATCTTCCCCTTCAGCAAACCAAACCTTATTACGGACACTTTCCCTAGAGTTGTATGACCACTACAGAGTAATTAGTTGACAATAAAAATAACGAACAGCAAAATTACTGCTACTACTACTATTAATAGTAATACTACTACTATTAACAGTAATATAACTATTATTGTGCTACTAGTATTAATAGTGTTACTAGTATTAACAGTAATACTAGTATTAATAGTAATACTACTACTATTAATAGTACTACTACTGTTTATAGTATTACTACTACCACTACCCCTACTATTAATAGTATTACTACTACCACTACCCCTACTATTAATAGTATTACTACTACCACTACCCCTACTATTAATAGTATTACTACTACCACTACTCCTACTATTAATAGTATTACTACTACCACTACCCCTACTATTAATAGTAATACTACGACTACTACTACTACTTCTAAAAATATTAATTTTTTTTCCGGTGAGGTAGTATATAACTATCGTGGTGTTCGGCTACCTCCGCAGTCTGTCTAGGTCAGTATATTTTGCTCGTCTTTACTATCTACATTATTCATATTTTCTCGTATGTGTAACGAGATGAAGATTCATGATCTCTTTTTTTTTCTACATTTCTTGAGGCGAATGAAAGAGAACGAGATTTAATTAGTCTTGGATGATGCCATCTTCTGAGGCACTTGAAGTGAAGGGTCAGGAGGGTGCTACCACGTGCTAGGTTAGGAGGGTGCCACCACGTGCTGGGTCAGGAGGGTGCCACCACGTGCTGGGTCAGGAGGGTGTCACCACGTGCTGGGTCAGGAGGGTGCTATCGCGTGCTGGGTCAGGAGGGTGCTACCACGTGCTGGGTCAGGAGGGTGCTACCACGTGCTGGGTCAGGAGGGTGCCACCACGTGCTGGGTCAGGAGGGTGCTACCACGTGCTGGGTCAGGAGGGTGCTACCACGTGCTGGGTCAGGAGGGTGCTACCACGTGCTGGGTCAGGAGGGTGCTACCACGTGCTGGGTCAGGAGGGTGCCACCACGTGCTGGGTCAGGAGGGTGCTACCACGTGCTGGGTCAGGAGGGTGCCATCACATGCTGGGTCAGGAGGGTGCCAACACGTGGTGGGTCAGGAGGGTGCCACCACGTGCTGGGTCAGGAGGGTGCCACCAAGTGCTGGGTCAGGAGGGTGCCACCACATGCTGGGTCAGGAGGGTGCCACCAAGTGCTGGGTCAGGAGGGTGCCACCACGTGCTGGGTCAGGAGGGTGCCACCAAGTGCTGGGGAAGGGGGGTGCCACCAAGTGCTGGGTCAGGAGGGTGCCACCACGTGCTGGGTCAGGAGGGTGCTATCGCGTGCTGGGTCAGGAGGGTGCTACCACGTGCTGTGTCAGGAGGGTGCCACCACGTGCTGTGTCAGGAGGGTGCCACCACGTGCTGGGTCAGGAGGGTGCCACCACATGCTGGGTCAGGAGGGTGCCACCACGTGGTGGGTCAGGAGGGTGCCACCACGTGCTGGGTCAGGAGGGTGCCACCACGTGCTGTGTCAGGAGGGTGCCACCACGTGCTGGGTCAGGAGGGTGCCACCACATGCTGGGTCAGGAGGGTGCCACCACGTGCTGGGTCAGGAGGGTGCCACCACGTGCTGGGTCAGGAGGGTGCCACTACATGCTGGGTCAGGAGGGTGCCACCAAGTGCTGGGTCAGGAGGGTGCCACCACGTGCTGGGTCAGGAGGGTGCTATCGCGTGCTGGGTCAGGAGGGTGCTACCACGTGCTGGGTCGGGAGGGTACTACCACGTGCTGGGCCAGGAGGGTATCACCCCGTGCTGGGTCAGGAGGGTACCACCCCGTGCTGGGTCAGGAGGGTACCACCACGTACTGGGTCGAGGTACATACAGGACTATTACACTGGGGGGGAGTATTATTACCACGGGGAGCAACCTGGGAGTATTATTACCCTGGAGGAGTATTATTACCCTGAAAGAGTACCATGGGAGTATTACTACCCTGGAGGAGTACCATGGGAGTATTATTACCCTGGAGGTGTACCATTGGAGTATTACTACCCTGAGAATATATTACATTGTGGAAGTATTACTGGGTATTACGAGCACAGGTTATGAATGGGGTTTGGAGCAAAACTCGGAAACAGTGCAAAAAATTATTGTACATATTAATACAATTAAAAAATTACATTATCAACCCTGCGTCTCACAGCAATATGCAATAAGCAAAACTGGCCATGCAAAACACACCACTGGGAGAAATTAGAGAGCACGGGAGGGAAAATTACCAGACTTCAAAACTGGGTAGTTAGTTACATATAAATTTTGCCGGTGGGACTGTAGCCTTGAGGAAAAAGCCACTAGTCGTTATCATTGACCCTTCAACAGGTGGGCCTTCCAGGCCTTCAATTACACTGTTATTCCAAGGAACCCTGGAGTCACCCCACTTGGTGATTTAAAAAAAAAGAAAAAAAAAGAAAGAAAAAAAAAAAAGGTGGGTCCTAGAGAAATACAACACACAAAACACACAAGATCATTATTCATGACCCAAAAATGATGAGGCATTCGCCAACACCGTACCACTACCTTTGGTCCAACAGTCCACACACCAACATCACACAGGTGAAACCTCACTGTCCACATTTCATGTTAGCATACCTTACCTAGGCATGTACTGACGTGACTACCACCAAAACACACACACACACTCTTGGGATATCTGATAACCCCCTCCATCAGCTCACAGAGCTGATGGAGGAGGGTCAGAAAGCCATCCACTCGCTTACTGCAACCACTGCAAAACGAGAGCAGATAAATGTCTACACTACATTAAGTACAGTACACACGAGGCAATGCATCAGCAACCACTTTCTCCGTCCCCTTCACCAAATTCAGAGGTTGAAGGAACAAAGTCCATCTAGTAAGTCTCTGATTATGGTTCCTCATTAGGTGAAGGAAACATAAAGGACTGTGGTTACTAGACATAGTCATAGGATGAATTGATCCTGATACATAAACTGAAAAATGTTGCACAGCCAACACTAAAGCAAGAGCCTCCTTTTATTTATGGTGGCATAGTTTTTCTGGCGTTTTTTAAGTTTTGCGGAGAAGTTGCTGACTGGCAATAATTGTTCTGCTACTTCTTGTAGCAATACAGCACCAACACCAGTATCACTGGCGTCTACTTGTAGAGAAAATGGCAGTACAAAATTGGGACTAGTCAACACAAGAGCATTAGTAAGCAGAGCTTTTACATTTTCAAATGCCCTCTGACACTTAATGTCCCAAACAAATTTTTGCTTGGGACTAATAAGGTCAGTGAGTGGAGATATTGCCTTTGATAGATTTGTACAGAACTTTTTGTAAAATGTTATTATGCCCACGAAACGCATAACCTCCTTCCCGTTCTTTGGTACAGAGAAGTTGTCTATAGCCTCCACCTTGGCAATCACTGGGGCCACTTTTCCCTGGCCATTTACATGTCCTATAATAGTTACATGGGCATGTTCAAAAGCACTTTTAGCCATATTAACTGTGAACTTAGCATTAGTGAGCCTTGAAAAAAGTTCTCTTAGCTGTTTCACATGTTCTGCCCAACAATTACTAAAAACAATAAAGCCATCAATATAACAACTCACCCCAGCTAGGCCACGTATAACTTCCTGCATCTGCATTGAAAACAGGAGGGAGCGTTACGAAGCCCATCTGGCGTTACAAAAGCAGAGATGTCACTGGCAGGTGGGGCTAAAGGAATCTGATAATAACCCTTCAACAGGTCTAATTTACTTACATATTTAGTTCCCCCTACTGCATCAACATCATCCATTTTAGGAAGAGGAAAACAGCCTTAGTTATTAAATTAACCCTACGGTAGTCAGTGCACGTCCTCAAGGTGATATCTGGTTTGAACCATTAAGCAGGGTGATGCAAACCTACTCTCGATCGATACTATTAAATTATTGTCAAGTAGGAATTTCACCTCCATATTTGCTTTATTTTGTGAGTTCATTCTTTAAGGGACCTGACGAATTGGTTCAGCTTCCCCTATATCTATATCATGAGCTTTAAAATGCTTAACTAAGGGGTATCCTCCCAAAAATCCTCAAAATTCAAGAGAAGCTGAACCATCTCTTAAATCCGTTCTTTACTAAGGCCTAACATACATTGTGTAGGGTCCATTAACAATGCCCTGTTACTAAGATGCACATCTGTGGTTTCCTGCAAATCAGTGTCCAACTCTGGATCACCTACTATATTAACACTCGCCACACCAGATCTTATATGCACATCATGTTCAGATTTCCGCCGCCCAAGGGTGTAAATTCTATAATTTTGATCAATGACCTTTTTCACCACTGTACGGCCCACTGTACCTTACTTTCAAAACATTACCAGGCACCGGCTCTAATGTTAGCACCTCCTCTTCAAGTTGAAAAGTACGGGGCACTGCCTTGCGGTGAAATAGTCTCTTCATCTTGATCTGGCTGTTGTGCAAGTTCTCAGATGCCAGGCACTTCATATGAAGGGTCTCTGAAAGTGAGAAAAGACTCCGAGAGGGAAACATCATAATCACCATCAAGCCAGTATTCCTTTGAAAGAGTTAATGGCCCCCTTACTCTTACTTGGTGACCATAGATCAATTCAAAGGGACCATAGTCTAATGATTCCTGAGTGCTGTCTCTCACGGCAAATAAAAGTAAAGGCTTGCCCTCATCCCAGTCCTTCTGGTACCACCCCTTGACTTTCAGGGTGATAGGCTGTGAAAGTTGTAATTTTAATGTTAAATTCCCCCAGGACTGATCTGTCTGAATTTCCAAAGCGAGTGAAAAAAATTCACCAATGGTCTCAAAGTCACACGCAGTAATTTTACGTAGCGGGATGGCCTTGGGGAACCTAGTAGTAGAACAAATAATTGTGAGTAAGTACTGGTTACCCATTTTAGTTTTGGGTAATGGACCCACACAGTCCACAACTAGCCTGCTAACAGGTTCTCCAGCTGCTGCAATTGATTTAAGTGGAGTAGGCTTTATTTCTTGATTAGATTTTCCTACCCTTTGGCAAATAGGACATGATTCAATATACTTACTCACTGGCTCCCATATATGAAGCCAGTAAAAATGTTTGAAGACTTTGCCAATTTTTTTTTATACCTGGGCAAAACTTAAAACTTGACATCTAAATGATTCTGGCACAACCACTTCGTAGACTGCCTCTCTTGTTCCATCACAAGATACTTCATCACATAGCCTTTCTCGTTAAAACAACAACTGCGTAAAAAAAAGAAAAACATTTAATTAGTTGGGAGGTTTTCCCCTCGTTAGCTGCTTTGATCAGCTGATCTCTAGTAAGAATCGCCACCCCTATGACAGCTTTCAGACTCACCTGGGCTGGTTCATCACTACCTTGAGTCTCCTGCAGGTTAGACTCCAGAAATAAATTTTCCAGACCCTAAACTTCTCCAGCATCAGAAGAATCAAGGAGAGGCACAGAAGCTTTTCCCTTTGACATTTGCCTAGTTAGAGCACACACACTGGAAACAGCTCAGGCACAGTAGCCCTAGGTTTTTTCCTCCCAAATTTGTGATTCTGGATCCCTCCAAACCAAAGGTTGCTCACTTTCGAGAAGGCCCATCACATTATTACCTAACAGAAGGTCAACACCTTTAATAGGTATATCATCTGTAATACCTACAGGCAGGTAACCAGACTGATAAGCAGACTCCACCCACAACCTATGCACTGGAGCCCTAATAGTAGATCCGGTTTTCCTTTCAGTACAATATCTAATCCAGTATAAGTATCTTCTGACACTGGTATTACATCTCTGCATAAGAGGAAGAATATGCTGCATCAGTCCCTTACAGACATAATACCTTCTACCCTACCTTCATTTTGATGTAAAGCCACTGTGGATTTACTTGAAAAGACCTCCATTCGAGGGTCTAAAACAACTGGTTTACCTGGTTTACTCCGAGGTAAAACTTCAATACTGGCTACCGTGTGTGTAACTGGTGTACTTGAGAAGCCTGTGCACCAGCCTGGTCACTAAGCATCTTTCTGCAAATCTGCTGCCTGTGACATTTTTTTACGGTAAGTACAAAAATTAGATTTAAAAGTGCCATGCCCATTTGGAGTTGCCTGGGACCTCTGTCCGTGGGGAACTGGGGTTTTCCTACCTGTTCCCTGTTTTCTTGACTCTAAAATTGACTTACCACTTCCTTGAGCAGGTAACCGAGAAGTAGACTTAAATCCCTGGGAACCAGAATTATGGTTGTTGGTAGGCTGACTCTTTGGATTATGAGGCTGGAAAATTTTGGCTTGAACCTGTGTAGTTTCTTACTACTCCTAGTTGGTGGAGAAAAAATATTAACATGGCCTGAGTGATAACTACTTCCAACTTCTTGGTTGGCTATAAACCTCTCACTCAGCTCTAGAACATGGTTAAAATCATTAAAATCTTTTTCCTCAAGATATGCCTTAAGGTCAGGAGGTACACTGTTCAAAAGATCCTCTAATAAAATTAAAATCATTACTCCTTCATAATCACCTACAACATCCTTGGAGTGGTACCATGCACCATTTAGTCAGCAGTGACATCACCTTTCCATACTCTACCAAGGAGTGTCCTTCCTGAAACTTTAAACCTCTAAACTTCTGCCTATACCTCTCTGGCAACATCTGATAAACCAACAACACAACATCCTCCATCTTCTTATTATCTGAAAATTAATGTTGATCTAGAGAACTAATAGCTTGTAACCCGTTACCAATTAACTGGGTTCTTGACAATGTGGCTCTTACTGTCTGGCCACTTCTGGGATTTTGCTATTTTTTCAGTGTGAAAAGGTTATCAGGACCTTTTTCGAAAATTTTTAGGACAAACCTTATAGCCTGTTCCAAACTAAATATGTCTACCCTTTTACCCGTTACATTTTGTGAAGCACCAAACACTCTCTCTCTCTCTTTAACCCTAAAGATTTCTAAATTTTTCTCTTCCCGTATTTTAGTACGTTCAGTTCTTCTTAGATCTTTTTCTATAATTAGAGCAAATTATAGTCTTAATATCTGTGCTTCATTATTATTATTAACAGTAGGGTTTGATCCAGGATCTCCTCCCAGACACCTGTCACCACTAGAATCTCTACTGCTTAGAGACATCTTAGAAATTATTAGCACAAAACACTTACTTATTACATTAGAAATTACTTCTATAAAATAATAAATCACACAGCACATAGGTTCATTAAATTATATTCACAAATAATTATTATTTATTAAATAATTCCCTAAATCACTAAATGTACACATACATATATCAGGAAGAAAAATCATTGTATTACACCTGAAAAAAGTTATTACTCTTAATATTTAACAAATCATTCCTTTAAATATTGACTCTCCAGGTTTCAGATGTGAATTATCATTCTAAATTTGATAATTCTTCCCTGCAGGTCACTATGTTACGACTTTTGACTGTGTAACATAAATAAAAGTCCTGATTCTTAGGGAATAAACACTCTACCCTGTCTAAGGGCATGTATATTATTTAAAATAGAAAAAGAAACTACTCAAGGGCCAGCTTGTACCTTCACATTAAATGTGGAACGTTGATTATTTAGTATTAAATTTATTATAAGGAAGGACACAAAAACTCACCTATACATTTTTTAACACGTTTCTCATAGAGGCAAGGTGACCCAAAAGGAAAGAAAAAAATTTCATCATCATTCAACACTTTCACCATCACTCATACAAAATCACTGTCTTTGTAGAGGCGCTCAGATACGACAGTTTAGACGTCCCTCCAAGCTACCAATATCCTAAACCTCTCCTTAAAAGTGCAGGCTGTACTTCCCATTTCCAGGGCACAAGTCCGGCTAACCGGTTTCCCTGAATCTCATCACAAAATATTACCCTACTCACACTCCAACAGCTCATCAGGTCCCAAAAACCATTCGTATCCACTTACTCCTATCTAACACGCTCACGTACGCTTGCTGGAAATCCAATCCCCTCGCCCACAAAACCTCGTTTACCCCCTCCCTCCAATCTTTTCGGGGATGACCCCTACCCCGCCTTCCATCTCCAGTAGATTTATACGCTATCCAAGTCATTATACTTTGTTCCATTCTCTCTAAATAACCAAACCACTTCAACAACCCCTCTTCAGCCCTCTGACTAATACTTTTAGTAACTCCACATCTCCTAATTTCCACACTGCGAATTCTCTGCATAATATTTACACCACACAGTACCCTTAGACACAACATCTTCACTGCCTTCAGCCGTTTCTTCACCGCAGCATTTACAACCCAAGCTTCACATCCATATAAGAGTGTTGGTACCACTATACTCTCGTACATTCCCTTCTTTGCCTCCATGGATAACATTCTTTGTCTCCACAGATACCTCAATGCACCATTCACCTTTTTTTCTTCATCAATTCTATTGTTTACCTCATCCTTCATAAACCCATCCGGTTACAAGCCAACTCTCAAATATCTGAAAACATTCATTTTTTTCATATTCCCACTCTCCAATGTGATATCCAATTTTTCTTTATCTAAATTGTTTGATAACCTTATCACCTTACTCTTATCTACATTCACTTTCAACTTTATACCTTTACACACCCACACTCGTCCACTAACCTTTGCAACTTTTCTTTTGAATCTCCCATAAGCACAGTATCATCAGCAAAAAGTAACTGTGCCAACTCCTATTTTGTATTTGATTCCCCATAATTTAATCCCACCCTTCTCCCCAACACCCTAGCCTTTATTTATTTTACAACCCCATCTATAAACATGTTAAACAACCATGGTGACATTACACATCCCTGTCGAAGACCAACTTTTACTGGAAAGTGATCTCCCTCTCTCCTACACACCCTAACCTGAGCTTCACTATCCTCATAAAATCTCTTTACAGCATTTAGTAACTTACTACCTATTCCATATACTTGCAACATCTGCCACATTGCTCCCCTATCCACTCTATCATATGCCTTTTCTAAACCCATAAATGCAATGAAAACTTCCCTACCATCATCTTAATTATGTTCACATATATGCTTCAATGTAAACACCTGATCTACACATCCCCTACCCATTCTATAACCTTGCTCATCTGCAGTCCCACTCTCTGTCTTACCTCTAATTCTTTCAGTAATAACCCTGCCATATACTTTACCTAGTACAGTTAGTACCTTCCCTTCTTTCATACATTTACTAAACAAAAATACCAACCACTCCAACACAATATCTCCCCCCTACTTTTAACATTTCTGTCATGATCCCATCAGTTCTAGCTGCTTTACCCCCTTTCATTCTACGTACGCACCTACCCCACACTCACATCCAGCTCTTCTTCACTCTTAAAAGTTATTATACCTTCCTGACCAGTGCATGAAATTATCGCCTCCCTTCATCGACAATTAAAAGTTCCTCAAAATATTCCTGCCATCTACCCAATACCTCCAGCTCCTCATCTACTAACCCCCCTACTCTGTTTATAAATGACAAATCCATTGGTTCCCTAGGCTTTCATAACTTGTTTATCTCCAGTATTTTTTTTATTCTCAGCAAAATTTCTTGACAGTGCCTCTCCCATTTGATCTCCTTTTGCATTCTCTCACCACTCTCTTTACCTTTCTTTTACTCTCCATATACTCTGCCCTTCTTATATCACTTCTGCTTTGTATAAACCTCTCATATGCTACCTTGTTCTCTTTTAATGCACCCTTACCTAATCATTCCATCAATCACTCTTTCCTCCTGCACCCACCCTCCTATAGCTACAAACTTCTGTCCCACATTCTAATACTGCATTTTTAAAACTATCCCATCCCTCTTCAACCTTCCCCCCCCCCCCCACTACCCATACTTGCCCTAGCCCACCTTTCTTCCAAAAGTTGCTTATATCTCACCCTAACTTCCTCCTCCCTTAGTTTATAAACTTTCACCTCTCTCTTACGGTTGCCATTTTCCTTTTGTCCCATTTACCTCTTAATCTAACTGTAGCTACAACTAGATAGTGATCCGATATATCCATTGTTCCTCTATAAACATGCACGTCCTGAAGCCTACCCCATCAACCTTTTATTCAATACATAATCTAACAAACTTCTTTCATCACTTGCTATATCATATCTTGTATACTTATTTATCCTCTTTTTCATAAAATATGCATTATTTATTACCAAACCTCTTTCTACACATAGTTCAATTAAAGGCTCCCCATTTTCATTTACCCCTGACACCCCAAATTTACCTACTACTCCCTCCACAACATTTTTGCCCACTTTAGCATTGAAATCCCCAACCACAAGTACTCTCTCACTTGGTTCAAAATTCCCCACGCATTCACTCAACATTTTCCAAAATCTCTCTCTTCTCCAGGTGCATAAACACTTATTATAACCCACTTTTCACATCCAACCCTTATTTTATTCCACATAATCCTTGAATTTATACATTTATATTCCTTCTTTCCCTGCCATAACTTATCCTTCAACATTATTGCTGCTCCTTCCTTAGCTCTAACTCTACTATAAACCCCTGACCTTATATATTAATAAAGTAATATATACAACCAACAATCTACTCTGAATACAAAATCACCTTTACTCACTCACATTAGCACACTGCTACTAGTGAGTAAAACAAAATATATAAACATTTATAAACAGGGAGGCTCCATGACACCCCTCCCCCTTCTGTCGGTCTGTCTACCAGCAGGCAAAAACACCATACGAATACTCTCACAAAACTTCAACAGGTCTCTGCACACTAGGGTCTTACAGGTAAACAAAAAAAAACTAACCTATGGCATAAACTTACAAAAAAAAAAAAACTCTACTAAAACCAAACAGTGAGATCTTAGGACATCTTGCTCCAGGTGCTGCGCTCCACGTAATGCCGTACACACACGTCACACTCCTCTCTTGGCCACTCTGACTGACCAGGAATAATACACGTCCGATTTCAGAACTAATCCCAGAAACTGACATATATGGAGCGTTTTTTTTTATAAGTGGGCACCAAGGAGGAGGAAGAGGATGAAGGGTAAAACTGTGTTCCCCCCCAATTCCCTTCCCCAGACAGGCGCGCATACACCGTGTAGTCTCGTTTCGATAATGGAGTGTTCGGTCACCATGTGTGTAAAGAGTATACTATGTCCTTAGCATGTGCACAGTATGTGCATAGCATGTGTAGTGCCTCATCCGCATCTATCATCACACCATCTCCACAGCCCACAATTCCCTCCTTCTCCCGCCCACCATGGGGACGGGAGTCCCCTCTCCTCCACCCCTTCCCACCACAACCATAAACCACGTGTGGTATGTGCCATGTGCCATTTTCCCTTCAGCACGGGTTTACCACACAGTTTAAGGTATGGCAGATGATGCAGATAGCCACCCACAAAGCCAGGGAAACAGTGCACCCAGCAATGAAAGAAGAGGCACATGTCAGGTGTGTGGAGAGTATCGGGCACACAACAGGACTGGCCTTATTCGTGCACACAGTGGTTGTGCTGGATCACATATGCCCCCAGCAGAGAGCAGCCCACAGCCTCCACAGGCAGATGACAATTCCAATTGGAACCTCCTCACTTGTTAAGGTCTTCTGATGGCATTCAAATCCACTTCTAGCAGTACCATATCTCACATTCCTAAAGCGGCTCGTCCATATGCAGTAGGTAAATTCAAAGACCTTCTTAATAAGGTGAATAGAGGTTCCACCAACTTAGAAGCCCAAGGCTCCGTTAAAGCATGGCGCAACCTACTCCTGTTCGGCAATGTCTGTCCTGCAGTTCCTGAAAGACGAAACAAACTGCTAACCACATGTTATCAAGGCAGTGCGCAGCTACCGTAGAACAGATAATTGTGTCCCTCTGCCCCATCATTGCAAGAATCACAGAGGTAGACCCAAGAAAAATTCCACTAAAAACGAGAAAATTTGTGCACAGGTTAGCAAAAAAATCGAAGAAGGTGACACAGTGGGAGCAATCAGAATAATTACAAGTGACAACACTGTTGCTCCCAAAATGAGGCCACAGCCCAAGCATTAAGAGAGAAGGGACACAATAGTCGTCAACACCAACTCTGAGGAAGACCATACCACTGAACAATTAATTTTGCTAGAATCAGAAGTCTATAAGGCGATAGCGTCATTTCCAGCAGGATCTGTAGGAGATTACACTGGAATTCGACCACAACACCTCAGAGATGGCAAATCCAGTACTCGGCACATATACATCAATTCTTCTCTCCGAGTTAAGAACCTTCGTCAACAACTGCTTGGCCGGGCGGGATTCCAGATGAAATTAAACCTTTCTTTTTTGGAGCCTCATTATGCACTTTGAGGAAGAAGGATGAGGGAATCAGACCCATTGCTGTTGGTAACACTCTTCGCCGTCTCGTTGCCAAAGCAGCGTAAGAAACGTACGCCTAGAAGCTGCCGGTTTACTCCAGCCGCACCAGATTGGCTTTTGGGTCTCTCAAGGCAGTGAAGCTGCAGCTCATGCGACAAGGGCCTACATCAGGGACTTACCAGAAGACAGGGCCGTAGTTAAACATGACTTTAGAAATGGCTTTAATATGATGAAAAGAGATGTGGTCTTGCCAGCCGTTCAAGATCGGTTCCCCAGTCTTTTTCCCTTCATTTCAGCTGGCTACAGCAAACCCTCAGTTCATTTGTTTGGCATGAAATTCTCTCATTAGAGGGTATTTAGCCACAACGAACCAAGAAGTAATCAGAGCTGTGTGAACACTCCTCCTTGAAGTCTCTACTACCACTCCATCCAACAGCACCCTCTTAGGAGCACCGCTGGGTCATCAGGCCATCGACACGTTCCTCAAGGACAAACTGAATGACCTGAAGAGAATAGAGGAGAGAATAAGCGATCTTGATGCCCCTGATACCCTGTATCTCCTCACAAGGCGTCTTACTCTGCCAAAACTCACTTCTTGAGATGCATACCCTCTTTTGACAACCCAACACACAACGAATATGACTCACTCCTGAGATCAGTCTTTAAGAAGGCACTGAATCTGTCACTGGAAGATCAGCAATGGGATCAGGCAACCCTAGTGCGACTGGGAGGTATAGGGGTGCGCAAAGCAATGCAGGTAGCTTTACCTGTATTTCTGTCTTCGTATTTGGCTTTCAGTGGATTAGTCAAGGAGATTGTTTCCGAACACATGAGAGGCGCTGTAGGCGCTCAAGACCCCAGGTTCATTGAAGCAGACGTAGGGTGGGACACCCTTGCCGACTCTTCCAGTAGACCAGCTCCTCCCAAAGAGCACAAACAGTCCCACTGGGACAAACCAATCATGGAAAAAATCTCCAAAACAGTGTTCACCAACGCTTCAGGAAAGGACGAAGCTCGTCTCCTAGCGGTGAAGGCACCACATACAGAAGATTTCCTTCTAGTTGTTCCCAATTCTTCCTTGGGCACTCGACTCGATCCACAGGCCATTCGGATTGGTGTTACTCTTCGCCTAGCCGCCCCCATACTCGCCGAACACATAGGTGTATTTGCGGCAGGGCGACGGCTGATTAGTCCGGACTTCATGGTCTCGTGTATCACACATCAGAAGGAAAGTATACTGGACATGAGGTCAACGACATCATAAAGAGAAGCCTCCCCACAGCCCGTTGCCCGGCTCAACGGGAACCCCAAGTACAAAGGTCTGATGGAAGTCAAAAGCGCCCTGATGGAGACAATATGCTACCCATGAAGGATGGTGAGCAGATTGCCTGGGCCTACACCTGTGCTGCCAAACTGGCAGACATCTGATTGCCATACTCCGTAGCTGAAGGGGATAGAGCTCTCTGCCACAGGGAGACCCAGAAGACTCGTAGATAAGTTTATCCCGATAGGGTCGGAGACCCTTGGAGCATTGGGCAAGTGTACTCTAAAAGTTCCTCAAAGAGCTGGGTGAAAAACTCATCATACAAACCAAGGACCACAGGGCGGCCAGCTTCCTCTTTCAGAGACTCAGAGTTCCAATCCAGATGGGAAATACCTGCAGCATTCTGGGGACGCGGACCACCGCTGGGGAGCTGGACGAAATATTCGAGATGTAGTTCTGAGATGTTATTTATGTTCTACTCCCTACTGTATTTCTGTCATTGCATTCTGTCTTTAAATAAAGTCCACTTAGAATAGAGAGGGTGGTAGGAGAAAATATTCAAAAACTGCTTTAGGGAGAAGCTTGAGTTTTCCCAGAAGTAAGTTTATTCTCTTCTCTGAGGATGAGGGTCCCCAGGACAGTTCCCGAGGTGGTACCTCTCTCTCTCTGCTGGTGCGCTATTTTGAGAGAACTTCCCCTCACTCCTTCAGTTGCAGCCTTGCAACATTGCATAGCTCCTGATACACTGAGAAGTGTGAAAGTACTTGAGCTAAAGATTTCCACCCCCCGTGGCTTGTCTTGCATATATATATATATATATATATATATATATATATATATATATATATATATATATATATATATATATATATATATATATATATATATATATATATATTATTTTTATTATCACACTGGCCGATTCCCACCAAGGTAGGGTGGCCCGAAAAAGAAAAACTTTCACCATCATTCACTCCATCACTGTCTTGCCAGAAGGGTGCTTTACACTACAGTTTTTAAACTGCAACATTAACACCCCTCCTTCAGAGTGCAGGCACTGTACTTCCCATCTCCAGGACTCAAGTCCGGCCTGCCGGTTTCCCTGAATCCCTTCATAAATGTTACTTTGCTCACACTCCAACAGCACGTCAAGTATTAAAAACCATTTGTCTCCATTCACTCCTATCAAACACGCTCACGCATGCCTGTTCGAAGTCCAAGCCCCTCGCACACAAAACCTCCTTTACCCCCTCCCTCCAACCTTTCCTAGGCCGACCCCTACCCCGCCTTCCTTCCACTACAGACTGATATACTCTTGAAATCATTCTGTTTCGCTCCATTCTCTCTACATGTCCGAACCACCTCAACAACCCTTCCTCAGCCCTCCGAACAACAGTTTTGGTAATCCCGCACCTCCTTCTAACTTCCAAACTACGAATTCTCTGCATTATATTCACACCACACATTGCCCTCAGACATGACATCTCCACTGCCTCCAGCCTTCTCCTCGCTGCAACATTCATCACCCACGCTTCACACCCATATAAGAGCGTTGGTAAAACTATACTCTCATACATTCCCCTCTTTGCCTCCAAGGACAAAGTTCTTTGTCTCCACAGACTCCTAAGTGCACCACTCACTCTTTTTCCCTCATCAATTCTATGATTCACCTCATCTTTCATAGACCCATCCGCTGACACGTCCACTCCCAAATATCTGAATACATTCACCTCCTCCATACTCTCTCCCTCCAATCTGATATCCAATCTTTCATCACCTAATCTTTTTGTTATCCTCATAACCTTACTCTTTCCTGTATTCACCTTTAATTTTCTTCTTTTGCACACCCTACCAAATTCATCCACCAATCTCTGCAACTTCTCTTCAGAATCTCCCAAGAGCACAGTGTCATCAGCAAAGAGCAGCTGTGACAACTCCCACTTTGTGTGTGATTCTTTATCTTTTAACTCCACGCCTCTTGCCAAGACCCTCGCATTTACTTCTCTTACAACCCCATCTATAAATATATTAAACAACCACGGTGACATCACACATCCTTGTCTAAGGCCTACTTTTACTGGGAAAAAATTTCCCTCTTTCCTACATACTCTAACTTGAGCCTCACTATCCTCGTAAAAACTCTTCACTGCTTTCAGTAACCTACCTCCTACACCATACACTTGCAACATCTGCCACATTGCCCCCCTATCCACCCTGTCATACGCCTTTTCCAAATCAATAAATGCCACAAAGACCTCTTTAGCCTTATCTAAATACTGTTCACTTATATGTTTCACTGTAAACACCTGGTCCACACACCCCCTACCTTTCCTAAAGCCTCCTTTTTCATCTGCTATCCTATTCTCCGTCTTACTCTTAATTCTTTCAATTATAACTCTACCATACACTTTACCAGGTATACTCAACAGACTTATCCCCCTATAATTTTTGCACTCTCTTTTATCCCCTTTGCCTTTATACAAAGGAACTATGCATGCTCTCTGCCAATCCCTAGGTACCTTACCCTCTTCCATACATTTATTAAATAATTGCACCAACCACTCCAAAACTATATCCCCACCTGCTTTTAACATTTCTATATTTATCCCATCAATCCCGGCTGCCTTACCCCCTTTCATTTTACCTACTGCCTCACGAACTTCCCCCACACTCACAACTGGCTCTTCCTCACTCCTACAAGATGTTATTCCTCCTTGCCCCATGCACGTAATCACAGCTTCCCTATCTTCATCAACATTTAACAATTCCTCAAAATATTCCCTCCATCTTCCCAATACCTCTAACTCTCCATTTAATAACTCTCCTCTCCTATTTTTAACTGACAAATCCATTTGTTCTCTAGGCTTTCTTAACTTGTTTATCTCACTCCAAAACTTTTTCTTATTTTCAACAAAATTTGTTGATAACATCTCACCCACTCTCTCATTTGCTCTCTTTTTACATTGCTTCACCACTCTCTTAACCTCTCTCTTTTTCTCCATATACTCTTCCCTCCTTGCATCACTTCTACTTTGTAAAAACTTCTCATATGCTAACTTTTTCTCCCTTACTACTCTCTTTACATCAATCGCTCCTCTTCCCTCCTGCACCCACTTTCCTGTAACCACAAACTTCTGCTGAACACTCTAACACTACATTTTTAAACCTACCCCATACCTCTTCGACCCCATTGCCTATGCTCTCATTAGCCCATCTATCCTCCAATAGCTGTTTATATCTTACCCTAACTGCCTCCTCTTTTAGTTTATAAACCTTCACCTCTCTCTTCCCTGATGCTTCTATTCTCCTATATATATATATATATATATATATATATATATATATATATATATATATATATATATTTATATATATGTATACATACATATATATATATATATATATATATATATATATATATATATATATATATATATATATATTTATATATATGTATACATACATATATATATATATATATATATATATATATATATATATATATATATATATATATATATATATATATATATATATATATATATATATATATATATATATATATATATATATATATATATATATATATATATATATATATATATTTATATATATATATGTTTTGCCGAATATGTAAAACTGGTCAATTAGCAATAACTCATTTAAAATTAAGTCCTTTCTAAAATGCTCTCTTATACGTTTAAAGATATATTTTTTCATTAATATTAATGTAAAAAATTTTAATTTTGCACCAAAAGAATCTTAGAAAACTTACCTAACCTTATTATAACAAGAACTATTTATTTTTGCTTAACCCAACTATGTATATTTTAGATTTGTTTACAGTAATTTAATACTAAACAAACACAGTGAAATATATTTTTTTCGTTAGGTTCAGAATGATTTTTGCGAAATTATTGCATACACAAATTTTCGCATGGCCTATATGGCAAGTTGAGCGTTGCTATTTAAGCCAATATCGCAAGTTCTGCCTATTCGGCACGACATATATATATATGTATATATATATATATATATATATATATATATATATATATATATATATATATATATATATATATATATATATATATATATATATATATATATATGTCGTGCCGAATAGGCAGAACTTGCTATCTTGGCTTAAATAGCAACGCTCATCTTGCCACATAGGACAAGTGAAAATTTGTGTATGCAATAATTTCGCCAAAATCATTTTGAACCTAACGAAAAAATATATTTCACTGTGTTTGTTTAGTATTAAATTATTGTAAACAAATCTAAAATATATTTAGTTGGGTTAGGCTAAATTAAATTGTTCTTGTTATATTAAGGTTAGGTAAGTTTTCTAAGATTCTTTTGGTGCAAAATTAAAATTTTTTACATTAACATTAATGAAAAAAATGTATCTTTAAACGTATAAGAGAAAATTTTAGAAATAATTTAATTTTAAATGAGTTCTTGCTAATTGACCAGTTTTACATATTCGGCACGACATATATATATATATATATATATATATATATATATATATGAAGGAGGGGTGTTAATGTTGCAGTTTAAAAACTGTAGTGTAAAGCACCCTTCTGGCAAGACAGTGATGGAGTGAATGATGGTGAAAGTTTTTCTTTTTCGGGCCACCCTGCCTTGGTGGGAATCGGCCGGTGTGATAATAATAATATATATATATATATATATATATATATATATATATATATATATATGTGTATATATATATATGTATATATATATATATATATATATATATAATATATATATATATATATATATATATATATATATATATATATATATATATATATATATATATATATATATATATATATATATATATATATATATATATATATATATATATATATATATATATATATATAATCACATTACAGTGATTCGCCTTGGCCGCCCTGATAGATGTTGTATGACGACTTAGGACAGGTTACACCTGTCAAAAAATTTGAAATACAAAAGATGTTTCGATCCACCTGACACACTTATTAATTTGCAAGCATGAACGAAATGGAGGGAAACCCAAAAATAAAAAAAGAATGTAAGATAGCCAAAAAATAGCATGTTGTAAAGATTAGATAATTATTGTATTAATACGGAAGCGCTTAACTTTCTGAAAACATTCTTGATAATAGTAAAGGCAAACATGCTCAGAAACGAAGCCTGGGTTAAGATATATGTGAGAGACGGTCCAGAATAATCTGCCCATTCAACAAGAGTGCGACTGTCCCGTCTATCAGCAAGTACACAAAATTTACGTCAGATTGCGTCAATCTCTCTGACACTCTTACTATAGCTTCCCTTCTTGCTGACGGCCCTACCTTTGACACACACTCCCTCTTTGATTTCTTGACAACAACAAATTCATTATACATTTGATTATACTGCCTTTACCACTCCTCACAGACCTTACAAACTCTTACCTCTGTTATACTCTCCATCCTCGCTAGTCTCAGATCAAGCATATTAAACCGTTAGCACACCCTTCCCTTTGCAGCGCTGTATGACCCTTGTGAGTTTAGAGCTTAGTTTTAATAATAATAATCAACACGACTGCATCTATGAGGCCTTGAAGCACAGTCTATAAGTTGGGTAGAATAGTAACTTATGGGATGTTCATAGTCCACAACATAAACCATTATCAACATCAACAAGGCTGGTACTTCAGAATTTTTTAAATTTATGTGAAAGGGAACAGCCAGTTTTAGCAATATAATGGGAAGGGTAAGATAAGCTTGATAAAATGAATAAACAGCTGAAATATCAGAGATAGATGTATGATTCAGATTATTTCCAAGGTTATTAGTGTTACATAATACAGCTTTATATCCACAAAATGATGTTAGGTTATGATTATGCAAATGAGAACTATAGGAAAGTGTGTAAACTAGAAAGATCCCTCAGCTTTTGATGGCTCCATTCTTGCGTGTCAGTGCTGATAAGCTTGCTGGGTCAGCTCACAACATGAGGGGTGTATTTCATACTCTGCCTTGTTATGTACCCTGAATATCTTACACATTATGTCTCTCTGGGTTATTTTATCCTCTAAAGTCAAAAGATTTAGATATTTTAGCCACTCGTAAGTTGTGTGTGTGTGTGTGTGTGTGTGTGTGTGTATGTGTACTCTGTTGTTTCAGGGGTCGAATCATGGCTCTTGGCCCACCTCTTCACTGGTCGCTACTAGGTCCACTCTCTCCCTGCTCCATTAGCTTTATTGTCTCTTCTTAAAGCTATGTATGGATCTTGCCTCAACTAAATCACTCTGTAGATTATTCCACTTCCTAGCAACTCTGAAACATAAGAAATACTTCCTAACATCCCTAAGACTCGTCTGAGTTTTCAGTTTCCAATTGTGTTCCCGTGTTCCTGTGTTCCATCTCCGAAACATTCTGTCTGTTCACCCTGTGAATTCCTCTTAGTATTTTATATGTCGTTATCGTGTTATTCCTATCCCTCATGTCCTCCAGTGTTATCATGCTGAGTTATCGTTACTTCTCCTCATAGTACATACCCCTTAGTTCCGGGACCAGTCTTGTTGCAACTTTTGCATTTTTCTCAGTTTCTTGATTGACTGGGTGTGGGTTCCATACTGGCGCTGCATACTCCAACATGGGCGTTATGTGCACGGTGGACAGTGTCTTGAATGACTCCTTATTCAGATGTCGAAACGCTATTCTTAGATTTGTGTGTGTGTGTGTTTGTGTGTGTGTGTGTGTGTGTGTGTGTGTGTGTGTGTGTGTGTGTGTGTGTGTGTGTGTGTGTGTGTGTGTGTGTGTGTGTGTGTGTGTGTGTGTGTGTGTGCGCGTGTGTGTGCGTGTGTGTGTGTGTGTGTGTGTGTGTGTGTGTGTGTGTGTGTGTGAGTGTGTGTGTGTGTGTGTGTGTGTGTGTGCGTGTGTGTGTGGGCGCGTGTGGGCGCATGCGCGCGCATGTGTATTCACCTAATCACCTAATTGTGGTTGTAGAGGTCGAGTCATAACTCCTGGCTCTGCCTCTTCACTGGTCGCTACTAGGTCCTCTCTCTCCCTGCTCCATGAGCTTTATCATACTTCTTAAAGTTGTGTATGAATCCTGCCTCCACTACCTCACTTTCCAGACTATTACACTTCCTAACAACTCTATGACTAAAGAAATACTTCCTAACATTCCTGTGACTCATCTGAGTCATCAATTTCCAATTATGACCCTTTGTTGCTGTGTCCCATCTCTGAAACATCCTGTTTCCGTCCAGCCTGTCAATTTCTCTAGGGTATTTTTTATGTCGTTATCATGTCGTCCTTATTCCTTCTGTCCTCCAGTGTAGTGAGGTTGATTTCCCTTAACCTTTCCTCGTTGGGCATGACCCTTAGCTCCGGGACTAGTCTTGTTGCAAACCTTAGCATTTCTCTAATTTCTTGGCGTGCTTGACCAAATGTGGGTTCCAAACTAGTACTGCATACTCCAATATGGGTCTGGCGTACACGGTGTACAGAGTCTTGAACGATTCCTTTACTGAGATGTCGGAACGCTATTCTTGGTTTGCCTGGCGCCCATATGATGCAGCTGTGTGTGTGTGTGTGTGTGTGTGTGTGTGTGTGTGTGTGTGTGTGTGTGTGTGTGTGTGTGTGTGTGTGTGTGTGTGTGTGTGTGTACGCGTGTATTGGTTATCTAATTCACTGAAGTGCATATGTGTCTTCCTTTACATGTTTTCATAGTTACATCAGCACCTGTGATTCTCCTGTGTGATGCATTCATCAAGAACCATTAGTTTTAAATGACATTATATCATGTACCTAAGAAAGTGAAACTTAAATGTGTCTAGTGGCATCAGACACTAAGATTTTAAAATAATGAGAAACAGGAGTCGTGAGGTCGACCTGGAGACCACGGTGTTGCCAGATCTTCTCATTGAGAATAAATACTAATTCTTGTTCTGCCTTAAAACTTTCGCTCTGTGATAACCAAATTCAGATAATTTATATAGAAGAACTGTATGGAATCTCCAGGTAAACTCCAGGAATTTGAGAGAAAAATCCCTTGAAATTCTCATAATATAAATTAGCAATAAAGCTAACTAGTGAGAATATGATCAGAGACGGATGTATATAAGAAATGGATAAAAATTATAACATTAATTGGGAAACAGAGATCGCAGAAATCCTGACCACAAGAATAATAATTTAAACCGACATATAAATCAGTGTTGGCTAATATTCACGTTGTTTTATAGGTTGGTAATGAAAGAGTTAGTGAATTTTCTATTAGTCTAACTCTCACACTTTACCTTTTCATAAAGTATTTGGAATTATATTCATTATATTAAGGGTTTCAAAACACAGCGATAATTTAATCTGATTTTTCCAGTTTTCATTATGCATATGGTTGGACTATGTTCTTACATAGTGATGGTGTGTGACAGCCGGGAGCAGGTTACGTGTCGTGATGGGAGTCAGTCACACCTGGTTTACAAACTGGAAATGAAAACTAAACTTTTCGGTATGTATAAGATCATGATAAATAGTATAAAATACCAACACGATGGAAAAATACACAGGTGCAATATAATGAGATCCTTTATTGACTACGTTTCTCCCACACAGTGGACTTTATAAAGTTACAAAGTGTGTGATTTCATAAAGTCCACTGTGTGGGCGAAAAGTAGTCAATAAAGGATCGCATTATACTGCATTTGTTATATTTTTCTATTGTCTAAGAACAATTACAAGCTGAGATTGTGATAGACAAGAAAGTACAGAATTCAAGGGAAAAGTTGAAGGAAGTCGAGATAGCATATTCTCGATATAAGATACGGAATTTTTTTATATTGTCGAAATGCTAAATCCTCTGAACACTGGAGCAGTTTCGTGTATTGTTAATATAAGATTAAATGAATTTTACTGCAATTTTTTTTACTAACGTAACTCCCTAACAGCACATCCCTCATCAATAAAATATTTTATCTTCTGCATTACAGATTAAAAGTTTGAAAGCAGAATATGAAGCTAGTGTTTTCCTGTCTGATATTCATTTTTCGGAAATATTGTTTATGTCCAATGCTGATCTGTGATGACATGCAACTGGCGACATTCTAGGGCATGTCTCAGAGATGGAGTGAAATGGTCCGTTAGTGATTTGGTAAAACTTGCTGTGTGGGGGAAACTATGTCATTTGTCTCTCTTCATTGTTTTTAACAGAACTTTGGTGACGACCTACGGCGTATATTCAAAATACTTAATACTGCAGGGCAACAAGTAAAGTTCAGCATCAGTCTTGAAAGATTTTGTGTAATGGCTGACTAGAGGTTACACTAAAGCTGCAAATTAGAAGCTAAAAGCAATAAGTGTTTCGGTCCGTCCAACTCCATTATTAAGTTGCAGCTGAGGAAGAAATCCAGAATTTATGGCAAAAGGAAGCAAGGAGAGCCAAGAAAACAGCATGTTCTGAAGATATTATTTTCATGAGAGAGCCTTAGAACCTGTGAAGATTACAACCCATGACAACATATTATTAGAGGTACACATCTTCAGAGACTAAGTAGGAGAAAGGATTCGTGTATGTCCTACCTGAAATAGAAGCGACTGGAGAAATATTAATCAAACTGCTTCGAAATAAATTAACACTGAAGAAATGCAAGCTTAGTATCTAAAAAGAGTAATGTTCTATTAAGATAAAGTAAACTAGAAAGAACTGACAGCTTGTGAAGGCGCCAGCTCCTAGCATGATGGAGCATTCCTAAATGTTTCTTTTGGTTCTTCTTTCACAGGACACCCGAGTTAGTTTTTTTTAGCTTCTCGTTGAAAGGTGCTTACGCGTCCGCGCGTCTGCGTGGTGCAAGTGTGCGTGCTTGGGGAGCAACATGTAAGAGGCAGGAGGCAGTAAGGAGCAACACCATTACCACAACTCTTCCCTCAGATATAAACCTCCAACTTTCTTCTGTGTCCCGGCCAAGATAATGCAACAAATTTATAAGTTTCTCTCAACAATAAAAGTTTTCCACCGAGTAAAAATAAATATCCCGGTGAGTTTGGATGTCCCTTGCAACCCAAAAACATTCTTTGTAATCTATTGCCATCGAAGGAGAATGGGAGGTGTAGCAATGAACGGGGGCAATAAAATACCGCTAGTTCCCTCAATAGAACTCGGGAGTTCTTTCTCCACCTAAAAATAAAAAAAAAATAAAATAATGGGAATGTATACAGGTTCCAAATAGCCATGACTGTCAGGAGAACAAGGAAGTGCAGTGTACCCTTGGTTGTCTGGCTTATAGTTGTCAGGAAGCTGATCTGCGCGAAGTGAGTTAGTAACTATTCTCGTTTTCCCTTCAAGGGTAAGAGGGGATTCCTCGATGCTGGTGACCTGAAGTTACTCTCTCCGTTCATGGATCACTCCTGTTTATCTCCCAGTCCTCATGTGCACAATGAGTAATGCGAGTATAGGGCTTCTCTTGAACATAATAATAATAGCAATAGTACTACTAATAATAATTTGTTATACAATGACGTTGCCCCAACAGCATCAGGATGCAGAATGAATATGAATGAAGCTACTTATGATTTTCCAGTTCTAGTGGGAGGCACTGGTTGCATTCCTGGCGGTGATTCTATTCCGAGGTCAGAGAAAACTAAACTTTGCTTGAGATACTGTTACAGATTATCTCTTGACTTAGTGATGTCTTTGCAGTGACGCGTTGATATCTGAATTCTAAACTGGAATAAATCAGCTGATATCCAGCCCGTGTGTCTTATGTGGTGCTGAAACAGCTGTTTGTGAGTGGACGAAAACCTATTTCAGATTTTTCTCATTTTTTCTCTAATATAATATTCTATACTGAATGAAGCAAAAGAACTTAGTGTACGTAAATATCACTTATTTCTATCTATATGATAATAAAACATGTTTTGGGAAATTCGACATTTGTTTGCTAAAAGTGAATCATAGATTACCACTTATGAAATACGTTTTAACAGCATGCCAAAAAAATTGCACAATAAATTGTGTTCATTATGGTTTAGAAATAAAAAGGTTGGCCGCAGCTTGGTGCCAGCACTCCTTTTGTTTGCAGCTTCCGCTGTTTTGTCTGAAATTTTCACTGGTGTGTCTGCATCTTCCGCTGTTTCCAGTGTTCTGCTGCTCTTCAGAGGGAAGTGGTCTGTAATGCTGGTGAAGGTTTCTTGATCCGAGAAATTTGAACTATCCTTTTCAATTCTTGGATCAAACCTGATTATATCCCATCCCCCAGGTGATCTACTACCTCTGGGGGTTTAGCGCTGCCCCATGATTATAAAATGGTAATTCGGTAATTTACGTTGACTCTGTGTAACACTCACGGTATATTATACCGTAAAAGTTATAAACAGTTATATAAATACACTGGAAACGGTTACTGGGGCTTGCAGCAGCTACCAGTTCTGATAATTCCTGTAGTGATTTTCACATTAAACTGTAAAATACCAATGTTTATTTAGGGCACCTTACAGTGTATACACACGCGGAAAGGTGTGTATACCCTCCGTGTGTATACAGAGAGGCTTATATGCACGGAGAGGTATGTCTACGAGGAAAAGTGTATATACACTAATAGGCATACATACACCAAGATGTTGTATATATACACACACAGCTTTCTCCGGTTATTATTTTAGAGATTAAAGTTTCATAGTAATAGCGTAAAAGTGGAATGCAGCCAAAGACTCGCATACAGCCGCTAAGTTTTGATCCCCCTCCCCCCCCCCAAAAAAAAAGCTGCAGTCTATTGCATCGTGAAACTTGCTCAACAATGTGCACGGTAAGGTCTGACACCCACTTCTTGCATCATTGAAGAGCCTCAGCGTAAGACTCGAACAAGGTAGAGCTCCGGCCCAACAAGCCTGGTGTCTGCGAGTGTTATCTCTACATCAGCAATAATGGTACAATATAATGTGTAGGCGTGACGTAAAGGACTCCGCCGAGGGTAACCTGGTGGCCTGGCCGTCACTTCACTTGACTTAAGGAGCACAGTTAGCTCAACATCTGCATACTGAGGACCTCGTAAATAGTCGCCACTACAACTATTGGAGGAGTTTCGCGGCTTAGGGCAACTTGGCCAGGGAGATGACTTTAATTAAAGTGGTCAGAGAATCATATAGGCTTGCCTGAGAGGATATAAATCTTTCTTCAATTAAAGGAATGGAAATTAGTACATTTAGGAGGAAACCCGGAAATGAATTGGTTCACAACCCTACAAGTTACTTTGTTCGAAGAGGTTGTCACAGTGATCCCTTCATGGGGGGTACTTTTATGATACTTGAAGGGCTCTGGTTCGAGGGTTTTGAGTTACCCTTCCTAGCTTCAAACCAGATAAAATCTAATTCTAAAGGTGCGTGAAGGCTTAGCGTTTCCCCTTGATCATAATAGCGCAGTATATGTGAGCCTTAAGCTTTTTCTACGTATAGTGAGTAAAGAACAAGAAGGCACAATACCCTAACTGGAACAGTGCACAACTCCCGCACACTAGAGAGAAACTTACGACGACGATTCGGTCCGACTCGGATTATTGTAAATGGACCAAGTCGGACCGAAACGCCTCTCCTGTGTCCGGGTTATTTGTATATAACGTGAAGGAGACAGTTGAGGGTAACCTAGCTACCCATGTATAAGACAGACCTCGCTGCTACACTTCCACCATCTCCACTCCTCACATTACAGCAACCTTGAAGGATAGAGGTGGGCCTTAATTAGCAGAAGAACGATTGTTCCCCTGAGAAAGACAATGCCGTTTGAAAACTCGTGTAATATGCCTCTCGGAGGAAGTTGCAAGACTTGATAATGAGTTTTTTTTTTTTGAAAGAGATAATGATGATGGTCGTCAGCGGCCATGAAAAAAAATAATTTTGACTCAGCTGAAGATCTGTTCATCCTCCAATCAAAGAAAACGGGAACCAAATCTCATTATCAAGTCTTGCAACTTCCTCGGAGAGGCATATTAACACGAGTTTTCAAACGGCATTGTCTGTCTCCTCAGGGGAACAATCGTTCTTCTGCTAATTAAGGCCCACCTCTATCCTTCAAGGTTGCTGTAATCTGAGGAGTGGAGATGGTGGAAGTGTAGCAGCGAGGTCTGTCTTATACATGGGTAGCTAGGTTACCCTCAACTGTCTCCTTCACGTTATATACAAATAACCCGGACACAGGAGAGGTGTTTCGGTCCGACTTGGTCCATTTACAATAATCCGAGTCGAACCGAATCGTCGTCGTAAGTTTCTCTCTAGTGTGCGGGGGTTGCGTACTGTTCCAGTCAGGGCATTATGCCTTCTTGTTCTTTAGGATTGGTAAATTGTGCCTTCTTGTTCTTAGGATTGGTAAATTAAGAGAGATTATGCTATTCCCTCGAGTGAGGTTCTCTGAAAAAAAGTTTTAAATATGTTTTTTCCTTTAAAACAGAGCATAATTCAAGGAATATTTTAGCATTTAAATTTCATCACTACACTTTTTCTAAGCCGAGTTATCGGAAATTACGAATTTCACTGGAATACAATTCCACTTCATTAATAACAGTATATTTTATGTTATTTTGGTATTTTGTCTCTGGTTCTTCCAATATTGATTAAATTTTTCGATTTAATGTGTATAAATCATCATTATGCAAATGGTCGAAGGAAGCATAGATGGTTAGTAGAAAAATAACAGCCATTTGAAGACACGAAACACATCCACAATTATCTGGGAAGTTATTTCGATATTCGCCCGTGTCGCTTCATTATTTATTGATTCATAAAAATTCTCTCCCTGAGATTATACAAGAAGTCGTTGTTCGTTAAGAGTTTCATCAAAATCACTCGCAGTGAGAGCAGTGACAGCAATTAATAAAGAGCTTAGAAAACTCTTATGAAATGTTATAATGTGTATAGCAAAAAATAGCCTAAAACAACACTAGTTTGTATAAAGTACGAGTAAACACAAGGTGGACATGAATAATACATGTCCACAGATTCCTGGACGTGTTCCTATCTACCTACCTACTGACCTACCTACCTACTGGCCTACCTACCTACTGACCTACCTACCTACTGACCTACCTACCTACTGACCTACCTACCTACTTACCGACCGACCTATTTATCGACCTACCTACTTATCGGCCTACCTACTTATAGACCTACCTTCTTATCTACCTACCTATCTACCTATCAAAATAGCTGAACATATAGTAATATTAATTTCTTTGCCTGAAATTTCCCAGCTTCGAACACTCCAAGATAACTAAATAAATGGAAATAAATGGTATTACCCACAATGGAAAGATAAACACATGTCCAGTATAATGTGATCCTTTATTGACAACGTTTCGCCCACACAGTGAGATTTTTCAAGTCACAAACAGATCTACCTGGGGTGGAAGGTACGCGAGTATTTATAGTGAGGTTCAGAATGCTGGATCAGGTGGAGAATGCTACATCTGATGATGTACCGAGTGGGGTTATAGAGTCTAAAATCTTGGGTAGCTTTGAACGGAGATTGGATAAGTATGTGAGCAGACCTACTGCAGTGTTCCTCCATTCCTATGTTCTTATGTGGGATAGCGATGAAGAAGTTTCTTGGCAAGTGGTTCAGCTATGTTATTGTTTTCAGCTGTATTATTGTCTTGGAGAGCTTGAACGTTGAAGCGTCTGGGAGTTATGAGGAGAATGTCGTCAACATAACGGAGCCAGGTGACAGACGAAGGAATAATGGTGGAGAAACGTTCGGCTTCCAGACTTATCGCCAGAGAAGACAACACTCAATACCGAAGAATCCTGGAATCATCGCTTATCTCCATATCCAACAACTTCAACCACAACAATGGCTTCTATAATATAGCTGAACCACTTGCCAAGAAACTTCATCGCTATCCCACATAAGAACATAGGAATGGAGGAACACTGCAGAAGATCTACTCACATATTCAATCTCCCTTCCAAGCTACCCAAGATTTTAGACTCTATAACCCCACTCGGTAGATCATCAGATGCAGCATTCTCCACCTGACCCAGCATTCTGAACCTGACGATAAATACTCACCTTCCACCCCAGGTAGATCTGTTTGTGACTTGAAAAAGCTCACTGTGTGGGCGAAACGTTGTCAATAAAGGATCACATTATACTGCATATGTGTTTATATTTCCATAACTAAATAAATGCTGTAAATGTGTAAACATTTGTCTTGCAGTACAACAAGCAATTTTACGCTTAATGGTATAGGTACATAAGCGCTATCCATCATTGACGAAACGTTTGCCTTGTGCTGCAGGCCTCGTCAGTCGAATACAAAGATGATTATAATCCTGGAGAAAACACAAACTGGAGAAGATTGAAATAATTAGTCCCTAAGACTTGATAAAAAATAATCAATCTCTCAGGCCCTGAGGGACCGATTATCTTCCATGAAAGCCGAGGGACTGATTGCCTCAAGTTACCCCTCTACTTCGTGTCTCCAGGATTGTAATTCGTCGTATTCAACTGATGAAGCCAGTAGCACAAGGAAAACATCTAGTTAATAAAGATGCTCAGT
Source organism: Cherax quadricarinatus (assembly GCF_038502225.1). Lineage (NCBI taxonomy): Eukaryota > Metazoa > Arthropoda > Malacostraca > Decapoda > Parastacidae > Cherax > Cherax quadricarinatus. The sequence goes on along the minus strand of NC_091292.1, from coordinate 22,854,589 downwards.
GGAGAGGAAGGGAGAAGGATGTGTTGAAGAGGGAGTTAGTGAGGAGAAGGCAGGAGGAAACGAAAATGGGAGAGCAGAGTAGAAGATAGGGAAGGAGATGGAGAGAAGAAGGGGAAAGATGAGGAGAAGAAGAAAGGTGGTGATGAGAACTGGGGAAGAGGAGGATGAGGAGGAGGGGGGGGGGAGTTAAGGTTGAAAAAGACAAAGGAAAGATAAAGATGTGAAAGATAACGACACGGATAATGGATGGTGAAGTGAAAGAAGTGAGAGTAAAAAAAAAGAATAAGGAGGGAAGAGAGGGGAAAGGATAAGGAATAAAAAAATAAAACAAAGAATTGCTGTGCAGTGTCATTAAATAAATCACCATAAACATGTGCTGGAAAATGTACTTCCACAGTGGAATGATTTTCCTTCTAATTCCCTATCCCACTGAAATTTTTCGTTTGTGTTAATTCCACATCACACTAAATTTCACAATTTGAAATAAATAAGAGAAAATAATTGGTAAATTTAACTCTCTGCCTTTCAATGACTTAATATACAAGGGAGGTCACGTCTGGATGAAAGAAAAATGCATAATGAATGCGTTTCCAAGAAATCTTATTATGTAGAGAAGCTAGACTCGTGTGTTTTAAAAATGTTTAATAAAATGAATTGCTGCATCATGAATAATAACAGGATCTATCCAGAGAATTTTTATTTCCTGGAGTGTATGAACTTTTATGAGGATTAAACTCACTTAAATGGCAAAGCCCTTGGAAGTTCACTATTCTTTTCACGGTGGATGTTCTGTGTTATTGTAATACCACCAGATTACTGTGATGTTATAGCATTATGTATATATATATATATATATATATATATATATATATATATATATATATATATATATATATATATATATATATATATATGTATATATATATATATATATATATATATATATATATATATATATATATATATATATATATATATATATATATATATATATATAGAAATTGTGGGACCCATAGCCTCGGAGAAGTGGATAAAAAGGCCTCAAGGAAGAATATTTGGATTTCGTCCTGAAGCCGTTTGAATATTCCACTTCCCCTTCCACCCCATCTTTTCATATATATATTTTTTTTACCAATAGGAATATTTTATTACATAATATGGTACAGAAGATTTAAGAGATACATTGTTGATATAAAGGTGGCATATAAGGTACATGTTGTTACGTGTGTATCACCGATTATAAGGCGAAAATCTTATCCAGCTCCTCAGAGCTGGGAAGTGTGCCCAAAATACAGCAGGCATTACCCTTTTGAACAGCCGCACTGAGCCGCTGGAACAGAAAACTAGCTGCCCTGGGATTCCTAGTTACTCTGATGAGTCTTTTTCCCAGCTCATTGCCTTTTCTAGATGTTTTAATTATTAAGAGTAATAATGAATTCAAATTTAAAATTTACAGAAAACCTACAAATAACTGTTCCTATGTCCACTATTATTCCTCGCATCAAGATAGAGTTAAACTGTCTGTTTTCTCATCAATGTTTTTGAGAGCTTTACATATTTGTAGTCCAGAGTTCATAGATGAAGAAATATCCAAAATTTATGAAATAGCCAATGATCTAAAATACCCGAGAAATGTAATTGACAAATCATTTAAAATTGCAAGAAATACGTTTTTCAACCCAAAAAGGGACAACCAACCTTATTCAACTAAAAATATGTTGGTTCTCCCTTACCATGAAAACTTGGTTGATATGCCTTCTCTTCTTAAGACTTTTAATATTAAAGTTGAATTTAAAAATCTTGATACAGTAAAAAAACTTTTGATAAAGAATTCCCCCCAAAATGCTGACGGATGTGTCTATAAGATTCCTTGTAAAATTTGCGATAAAGTTTATTACGGTCAAACTGGTAAAAGTCTCGAACTTAGATTAAAACAACATAAATATAGCATTAGAACTGGACAAGATTCCAATGCTCTATTTATTCATGTGAGAGATTTTAACCAACCAATTGCTTTTAAAAAAGTTGAGAAAGTTGTATCAAGCAAGTCCATGATTGACAGAAATATAACTGAATCTTGTTTCATAAAAAGGAGTTTTGAAAATAATATGAATATTTCCTTTGGTTTATATAAATTAGATTCATTTATAATTAATAAAATTTGGGAAGAATTTAATAATACATTGGACAAATAATAAACCTTATTTCTTGGGTAGAATATTTAGTTAGTGGGATGTCGTGAGGACCTGTCTAGTTGGACCAGCGAACCTACTGCAGTGTTCCTCTTTTCTTATGAGTCCGGTATTGTCACGCGTCAGGTGTTTCTTTGTTGTGGGAGTTGACTGTAAGGTGTGGTCCTCGCCCTTTAATTACCTTCCTTTGATATATTACTTTCATAGTTCCTTGACAATGTGAGTAGTCACGAAAGCGCTTGGAATTTCACTACTCTTTCACAGTGGTTGTTTTGCATATATATATATATATATATATATATATATATATATATATATATATATATATATATATATATATATATATATATATATATATATATATATATATATATATATGTCGTGCCGAATATGTAAAACTGGCCAATTAGCAAGAACTCATTTAAAATTAAGTACTTTCTAAAATTTTCTCTTATACGTTTAAAGATATATTTTTTTCATTAACGTTGATGTAAAAATTTATGATTTTGCACCAAAAGGAACTTAGAAAACTTACCTAACCTTATTTTAAGAAGAACAATTTATTTTAGCCTAACCCACCAAAATATATTTTAGATTTGTTTACAATAATTTAATGCTAAACAAACACAGTGAAATATATTTTTTTTCGTTAGGTTCAGAATGATTTTGGCAAAATTATTGCATACACAAATTTTCACTTGTCCTATATGGCAAGATGAGCGTTGCTATTTAAGCCAAGATCGCAAATTCTGCCTATTCGGCACGACATATATATATATATATATATATATATATATATATATATATATATATAAATAAATAAATATATAAATATATATATATATATATATATATATGTCGTGCCGAATAGGCAGAACTTGCGATCTTGGCTTAAATAGCAACACTCATCTTGCCATATAGGACAAATGAAAATTTGTGTATGCAATAATTTCGCCAAAATCATTCTGAACCTAACGAGAGAAATATATTTCACTGTGTTTGTTTAGTATTAAATTGTTGTAAACAAATCTAAAATATATTTAGTTGGGTTAGGCTAAAATAAATTGTTCTTGTTATAATAAGGTTAGGTAAGTTTTCTAAGATTCTTTTGATGCAAAATTAGAATTTTTTACATTAACATTAATAAAAAAAATATATCTTTAAACGTATAAGAGAAAATTTTAGAAAGGGCTTAATTTTAAATGAGTTCTTGCTAATTGACCAGTTTTACATATTCGGCACGACATATATATATATATATATATATATATATATATATATATATATATACATACATATATATATATATATATATATATATATATATATATATATATATATATATATATATATATATATATATATATATGTATATATATAAGTCATGCCGAATATGTAAAACTGGTCAATTAGCAAGAACTCATTTAAAATTAATTCCTTTCTGAAATTTTCTCTTATACGTTTAAAGATATATTTTTTTCATTAATGTTAATGTAAAAATTTATAACTTTGCACCAAAAGAATTTTAGAAAACTTACCTAACATACCCCGGCCGGGATTGAACGCGCGGTCAGAGAGTCTCGAAACTCCAGCCCGTCGCGTTAGCCACTAGACCAGCTAGCCACAATAAGATTCGTCCAACTAGGTATATTTCTACACCATAGGAAGGTTAGCACAGGCACCACTGTGACCACAAATGCAAGTTCAATCCCGGGTTCAATCCCAGCCGGGGTATGGTTTGTTTGCAATCGTGTCATTACGATTTCGTGAGTCATGTTGACGGCAGTGAAGGGACTTGAGCTAGAGTTCGTCACGGCCACGCTAGCTGGAGATTCGTCTGTAAAAACTTGCATTTGTGGTCACAGTGGTGCCTGTGCTAACCTTCCTATGGTGTAGAAATATACCTAGTTGGACGAATCTTATTATGGCTAGCTGGTCTAGTGGCTAACGCGACGGGCTGGAGTTTTGAGACTCTCTGACTGCGGGTTCAATCCCGGCCGGGGTATGGTTTGTTTGCAATCGTGTCATTACGATTTCGTGAGCCAAACTTACCTAACCTTATTATAACAAGAGCAATTTATTTTAGCCTAGCCCAACTAAATATATTTTAGATTTGTTTACAATAATTCAATATTAAACAAACAGAGTGAAATATATTTTTTTCGTTAGGTTCAGAATGATTTTGGCGAAATTATTGCATACACAAATTTTCGCTTGTCCTATATGGCAAGATGAGCGTTGCTATTTAAGCCAAGATCTAAAGTTCTGCCTATTCGGCACGATGGGGCGATGGTTTTGGTGGCCCGGTGGCCTGGTGGCTAAAGCTCCCGCTTCACACACGGAGGGCCCGGGTTCGATTCCCGGCGGGTGGAAACATTTCTACACGTTTCCTTACACCTGTTGTCCTGTTCACCTAGCAGCAAATAGGTACCTGGGTGTTAGTCGACTGGTGTGGGTCGCATCCTGGGGGACAAGATTAAGGACCCCAATGGAAATAAGTTAGACAGTCCTCGATGACGCACTGACTTTCTTGGGTTATCCTGGGTGGCTAACCTTCCGGGGTTAAAAATCCGAACGAAATCTTATCTTATCTGATCGACACCATGCCTAACCCTTCTAGGGTAGGGTAGGTGCCCGAGCCCGAGCCTTTAGCTCATAAGACTGTCATTCCCATTAGCCCCCTTGGGGCGGGGATGGCAGACCAGAGAGGCCTAGCTTGTGGCTAGGCCTGGGGACAGTTAGTCCCAAAGATGAGGAGGTACTTGTGCCTCCTCCCATGGGAGACTTAGGTCTCAGACACTCCCCAAAGAGGGAGCCAAGGCCGGGCCACCACTTGGAAAAGGCCCGGGCCGGGAGAATACCGGCGAATCTTTAATAATAATAATAAATAATTATCTTATCTCTTATATATATATATATATATATATATATATATATATATATATATATATATATATATATATATATATATATATATATATATATATATATATATATATATAAGTATTGTGTGTGTGTGTGACTTGATCAGGTGCACCCTTGAAAGATACAATGCAGAAGGCATACTGGCCCACACTAATCAGCATATCCACCTGTTTGTAACTCTGTTGTCAGACAAGTATTTTTATAAGTATCATTCCTTAGTGATGTATAATGAACAGCTAGTCTAGCATAACACTGACGGTGTCCTCGGACTCGCTTTTTGTTCTGTCCTGTGACAGTTTAATTAGAAATATTTCCAAAACATGTTCCACCTTCTCGTTAATTGTACTGAAATTCGGGGCATTGTTAATTACTGCTAAATAAATATACGCGCTCTTTTACCGAGATAACCGCAGGTGCTTTTATGCAATATGAGCTACCACGTAATGATTTTTGATTAGTGGAAAACATAAAATTTCAAACCATGTTCCATCAAAATTTACAGCACAAACGAAATAATGAATCTTTGTAAACTTACCCCCTATTTTATAGTAACTGCTAAAGAATGTTTCTAAGATATTAAGCAAAATGTTTTAAGAATTTGGCATTACACTTATAACAGTGCTCTCTCTCTGAAGAAACCTATGTTAGTCCTCTGTCAGGCTGGGACTCAAACGTTCCTGATAGTGTACCACAATTGTACTGATAGTCTGATGAAACCTTTAACAACGCTCATCACTAACAGCATCAAAACTAGTTGGAACAAAGTCCACGGTGATGAACTGATTATATCTTTTTTATGTCATTACTTACGCTGCTTCTGTATTCGACTGAAGAAGCCTACCGTTTCGCAGTAAAGGTACCTAACTGTTGCATATCTATTTTACTTAAGAAAGGTGACTGACAGCAACATACGGCAACCCAGTGCTCTAGGCTTCTATCATGTTTTGAAGTAATTCGATATAGCTGTCTGCTCTGTGGCTTCCTAGGAAGTTGTGGACAACCTGTTCGAAAGCTTCCCACTCAGTGAATCAGTTTTGATAGGAAGACTAGGTCGGATAACAGTTCATGTATTTGTGACCCAGCAAGTGCTCCGGTCTAAAGTTTTGTGTCTTTTAAACTCCTTCAAATTTTTCCTTAAAATAAAGAAATCGTGACCTTCAGCATCCATAGTCTTTGTGAAGTTTTTCACTAGGCCCAACTTTATATGCAGTGGCGGAAGAAATATCGTTTGTGGATGCACCAGTGGTATATGTTATGTTGAATTTTCCTGGAATAGCGTCTTCACTTCATAGATCCTGTGGTTAGCATCGTCACGATAATTCCACAAAATGTGATCACGTTGAACAAGTATTAACCAAAGTTACTCTCAGGCACCCCACATATTATTTCATTTATGGTGGGTGTATATTGTTAGCCTGTGTAGAGTTTCCATGGATTCGAATGGTTCCTTTAATCTCACATCATGAGCCACTGGTACAGATGGCTCGTCATTCACGTTGTGAAGGAGCGCTGCTTTCAGATTCGCCTTTCTGGAATCGATGAACAGTCTCCATTTATCAGAATGGTGTTCATAGTCCATTTCCTTGATAAGATCATTCACATCAGTTCAGAAGCAAGCACCCTTCTGCATCTGATAGAATGACGCCAAAATTACCGTAGTATGGCTTGCAAGAAAATGAGATTATTTTTCCTTCTGCTGAAACGTTCCCCTCTCGTAAGAGCGATCGAAGCAGTTCTGCTTTCTCAAAGTCCCTGAAAAGGTCAGTTAACTCTTGTAGAGTCATTAAGTGAGGTTTCAAAGTCTGAAATTTTAGTGTTTCATGAAATCAGTGTTATTAGTTTATTCAGGACTGTCATGTTCAGTGTCATAAGCAACATGTGGTACAAGCAGAAGAGTGTCCTTACTATGTGGCACAGGTTTTAATGCTGATTGAAACTCTGGATAAGTTATCCTGTTCTTTTGCCTTTCATTGAGAAACCAACCACATTAACCATGCAAAAGCAATAATCATTCTGGCGAGTCATGGGGTCTCGTCACACCATTGGAACCGCAAATGGTACTGATGTATGTTTTCCTATCAACACTGTCTCAGTCCAGAGGTACAAACAATACAGCACATGTGTGGAGCTCATGGTCTATCTTGATCACCTATCTTGCAACCGTAGTGCTTGTATGCATTCTTAAAACGATTTTTTTTCGTTGATTGTGTGGTGTATACTTGCCGCATACATAGCAAAAGCTCTCTACACTGTTCAGGTATCCTAGTCTGTTCGTGTTACTCCGAAATAGAGATTCCATACAGAAGAGGCAAAGAGAGTGAATATGATTATGTGTATATGATAGAGAAATGTAATCTAGGTAAAATAAATACCAAAAAACAAAATAACTAGTATTCTTTTGTAAATGTGTGTGAACACTGGGACGACCAGAACACGGCTGATGCTCTCCTACTGATCCTGACAAGCGGGAAAAATGCATAGGATTCATGTTTATGCATGTCAGCAGACAGCCACAAGAGGAGCCACAGACAAGTGTTCTAGATTATACATGGAACACAGAACCAAATGAGTTGCCAAGGTCTTACGTGATGGATTAATTCTGACTTTATATTCAGTTTCAGCATGCTAAAAATACCTTAAAAAAAACTTTCATTCGTAGAAGAAGCAAATTTATTGTCTAATATTATCGCTGATATACAAATCTTCCTCTGCTGTGTGTTGTTGCAGTCTCTCAATTTAGTTTTACTGAAATTAACTCTGTAAATCTGCAAATATAATTCTCTCCATTAATGATGTAAACATTGCCTTCAGCAGTTTGAATACCATTAAGATTTGGGCAAAGAAGGCTCTCAGAAGATACCCAAATGAATTCTGGCATTTATAAAATTCCGTACACGGAATGTGACAAGTGGGAGAAGGGGGGGGGGAGGAAGAGGTAACGAATAATTTTAAACGTGTCTTTCATCAACAAATATACTCTGTACAAACTGGGAAAAATAATAATGCAGTATTTCGGCACACAGGTCCAGATGATCATAGAATTGATTACAGTATCGCTAAAGAATTGATATACTACATTTCCTTCACCCCTCTCTAATCTCCATTTTTCTCCAGGCGCTGCATAACTCTTTGGAGTTTAATGCTTTCCAGTTAATATAATGTGCACGACCCTTTGTCTGTGTGTGTGCCCTGGAGTCCGCTAATTTTAAATCTGCCGAGAAATACATCTAGTGACAGTTTTTCTCCCTTATCAGTTACCAGAAATAATTGACAGTGCGTTGCCTGAAGGCAGCATTGTGCTCATCGTGAGGCGCGTCTCTTGCCTCCAAACAGATACAAATTGGTGAGGCTGTGTCAGTAGTTGTCTGGCCACTGAGAAAAGGGGCTGGAGGATGGAGGATGAACGAGCAGCAAGGTAAAGAAGGAAATAATAGAAATACAGAATTCAAGGGAGGTGTGATAGAAGAAAAGGTGGAAGGAATAGGAAAAGTAGGATCTGGGAGGGAGTAAGGGCTGGATGAGGAGGTAAGAAAATTATTAAGAACACATGTGTAGTCTAGTGGCCTGCACAATAACCAAGGTAGGAACAAGCAAAACGTAGCAGAAAGAGTAAACACTTATATTTGCTTCACCAAACAGCAAGCAGTTTATGTACAATATATACAGAGGATATGTAGTAGGTTGGTAGACAGCAACCGCCCAGGGAGGTACTACCATTCTGCCAAGTGAGTGTAAAACGAATGCCTGTAATTGTTTTACATGATGGTCGGATTGCTGGTGTCCTTTTTTCTGTCTCATAAACATGCAAGGTTTCAGGTACATCTTGCTACTTCTACTTAGGTCACACTACACATACATGTACAAGCATATATATACACACCCCTCTGGGCTTTCTTCTATTTTCTTACTAGTTCTTGTCCTTGTTTATTTCCTCTTACCTCCATGGGTAGGTGGAACAGAATTCTTCCTCTGTAAGCTATGCATGTTGTAAGAGGCGATTAAAATGCCAGGAGCAAGGGGCTAGTAACCCCTTCTCCTGTATAAATTACTAAATTTAAAAAGAGAAACTTTCGTTTTTCTTTTTGGGCCACCCTGCCTCGGTGGGATACAGCCGGTTTGTTGAAAGAAGATGTACATTAAGGCAAATACAAGCAAGGGACAGTGAGATTAGTATCCGACCAGACTTGGAAGCAAGTCTGCCTTTACTGATTCACGAGTGTACTACATCGCTTCACAACTCTGGCGGGCTTCCTTGTCATTAGCTGGTTGAACCAAGGTACTAGCATAACTAGGGGGTCCCTACTCGCTATACCCTTAACACCTGGTTCATTGGTAGGGAGGCATGCCTATATGGGTGTGACATGCCGAATAAAATGTAACATATTATTAGCATACCAAAACAGTTCCACAGAAAAGAAGAAAAGGAGAATCTGAAAATTAATGTTGTGGTAAGAATTTGAAAAAGTTGATGAAAAATAGCTACTAAAAGATGAAAATAAATCTGTTGTAATATGATGGCGGTACAAGTCTTTAAAAGATAGATAAGATAATGGTAAGGGAATTGTCACTTTCATTGCTAATATAAGAAATTCTTGTCCCCACCCTACACACTCTCCGCCCACCGCACGCAGGAAGACAGAAACACTTTCCAGAGGAAAGTTGTACTGGGACGTTTCGATCTGTTAATACCTTAACTGAAACGTTTTTCCTTTCATTATTTCCTGCAGCACGCCGTTCACTTATAACTGCTGCGAGTAGTTTGTTAAGTGGCACTGTTCAGTATGGAAACACTCGCATTAAACTATAGTTTGAATTGATCAGATCTGAACATAATATTCATAACTAGTACTTCGGCGTACTATTACTATTATTATTTTTTCTGTTACCACTAGAATGGGCTAAATTTTACTTTACACCTCACCATTCTCTCTCTCTCTCTCTCTTTCTCTCTCTCTCTCTCTCTCACACACACACACACACACACACAAATGAGAGATGTTATGTGAAAAAAATATGCAAGTGGCATTTTTATTAAAGTATATTTAAGAATGAATTTGAATTATTTTCTTAAGAATAAGTGGCACGGCAACACGAGCAGCCAGGTAAGGTTAGGTGATAAAAGGAAAAGATCGCTCCCCAGCGGGTTTATCTGCACCAGATGAAAACATGCAACGCTGGAATTAATCTCCAACAAGAAACCTCCGGCCGAGAAGAGAGAGCGTGAATAACAGAACAATGCAGAGCAATATGAGGAATATTCTTTTGTTTGTGGGCGCTGAATATCCCTAGAGTAGCGAACTTGAAGAGCAGTATTGCATGATAAGAAGAAGGGGGGGGGGGGTAGGAGGAGGGGGATATATGTATGTGTAAATGAATGTTTCGTGACATGAAGCCCAGGAGAGATAGGGGTGAAATGTGAGAATGTATTCATATTTTGAGATGGAGATTGAAAATAATTGAATTTTCTTCAGTATTTGATGCCATGGTGTGTATCTGGTGGTGATGGTTGGTTGTGGTGATGAATGCTGGAGGTGGTAATGCTTGGTGCTGATAGTGATGCTTGGTGGTGGTAGTGATGGTAAAGGTGGTGATAGTTGGTGATGGTAGTGATAGTGAAGGTGGTGATGGTTGCTGTATGTTGATATGTGCTGTTAACTGCGTTGCTTGTGTCGGTCTTTCACCCTCACTGGAGTGTTTTAACTGTTAATTTACACTCGTTGTAGCGTGAGGATAGTTCTCTTGTACTCGTTGTGTGGGAGGGACCACCAGCAACCTGGCTGGTCAGAAACAGTGAAGCCATTAGCGAATGAGGATCTAGTCGCCTCCGCAGTTTACGCTGAATGACCCAAATGGGTTTAACGTTTCAACACAATATAATGGTAATCAACGCAGCATCGGTGGACTAGGAGTGTGAAGCCATAAACGGACGTTCAACCAAACTATGAATTATGTAGTTTAGTTTATCATGACATTCAAGAATTGCGGCTTCGATCTTCTGCGACTTGTGTAGCCTTCCCGGGACCGCTGGTAAATAGATACATCTTAAGCAAAGACATAAACTGATAGTGGTGTAGGGAAGGCGGAAAGTGAAACTGAACCATAGCGAAGTCATATTATTAATAATCAATTGTAGGATACTAGAATGTGCTAACGAATCATGCGAGAAAGTTACACCCACATACATCTAAAACATGTTGTTATGCGTTGTTATTACTAGTGCAACAGACTCTTAGATACGAATGATATAAATGAAGTAAGAAATAGGGACTTCAAAATGCGAGTAGAAATATGCAGCACTCTCTTCATAATGAAGATTTTTCTTTTGAACCCCCTCTTTCCCTTCAAGAATGAGTGACGTCCCTTGATATCGTTATAGGAATCTTCATTCCAGAAAGTGGAGATGCCTTGCCCATTCATAAAACAAATCTGATTGCCTCTCATTCCCCGGGTACTGTATGACCACTGCGAGTTTAGCAGTTCTCATGAATATAACATTCTTGCAGCGTTTTGTGACAACTTGCAACATTCTAAAATGTTCTTTAGACATCTATATCGGAACCTATTCGAATGGTGACCTGAGTTATATTGTTGAGAAACCATTTGCACAACACTACGAGCACAGGTATGAAAAATCTATATATTTCGGCCTCAGAGACCTTCTTCAGCAGCTCGGCCTCTAACAGAGACAGAAGTATACTGATGTGTCTCGAGTCTCCTATATCTGTCCATGTGGTTTCTGATTAAATGTAGAGGAGTAATTACGACAGAAATGGTCATTAAGAGACTAAATGCAGAACAATGTTTTACTGGGACCCGGTCTGGCCCAGAGTTACAATATATCTTTATGCTGATTTCTCAATTTACATTTATTGCTGTTTATGATATTAAACCAAAAGAATGAATTATATTTATTACTGTCTAGTTTAATCTGAAATTTTCTTCAGATACTGTAATAAAACTTATACCAAAGCACGTCTGCGAAGTGTCAGGTGACTTTCCATGCTAAATAAACCGACAACAACAAATGTCTTCCGCTGTGTCCCCTGAGGAGAGCATAATAATACTTACAAATGCATTCACTTTATACAGCTGTATAATCCACCTATGAATGAATTATTCACTTTGATTCCTTGATCCAAGTAACTGGAACGACTCACTCCCTGTTAGTCAAACTAGAACTCCTCCCATTCACCAGGCACTACATGACTCCTACGTATTTAGCGCTTCGTCTTAAATATAATAATACAGCTGGAGTTGCAGGTGGGAAGGTGGACCGAATTGTTTGTAGCAATAAATTTCTCGAGACCCCGAGGGAAGGAGATTACTTTAATCATGAAAACAAAGATGATATACTGTATTTCCAGGGCCTCTGACCGACACGATAAGAGTGCTTGATGAAGGTGTTGGATATACTGGTTTATTTACGACGCCACCGAGAATGTTGGGGAGAAGCAACTTTCTGTGTGTGTGTGTGTGTGTGTGTGTGTGTGTGTGTGAGAGTGTGTGTGAGAGAGAGAGAGAGAGAGAGATTATATATATATATATATATATATATATATATATATATATATATATATATATATATATATATATATATATATATATATATATATATATATATATATATATATATATATATATATATATATATGTCGTGGTAAATATGAAAAACTGGTCATTTAGCAAGAACTCATTTAAGTCCTTTCTAAAATTTTCTCTTATAAGTTTAAAGATATATTTTTTTCATTAATGTTTCACTTGCCCTATATGGGATACTTCTTTTTTAAGCCAGTTTAAGTTCTCCCTATTCAGACAATATTTATTTTTTAAATATATATATATATATATATATATATATATATATATATATAAATTATATATATATAATATATATATATATTCAAACAGGAGTATTTAATCAACAACATCGTTGCCGAGGATCAACCTGTTTTTGTTTACCTCTGGTCGAAATCCCGGCCTCAACTCCGACCCCCCCAACCCTAAAAAAGATAAAATCCGGAGCTAGATGTTGTGCTTGACCCGAGGCAGTGGTGTGGGTTCAGGCAAATTTTTCTACCCCCATTTGGTGTTAAAACCCCTCGTTAGTAAATTTTAATTGTTAAAAATCCACTCCTGGTTACTACATATATATGCTTGTGGGGGGAAGAAATAAAAAAAAAATGGTGGAAACTAAAAGCCCAACACCTTCCTCGGACCCTCCCTACCTGCTGGGTGGTTTGAAAAATTTTTCCTTGGGGGGCTTTGATTTCCTTACCTCGAGGGGCCAAAGAAATGGGTTACCCTCGCTAGTCATAATTTATTTTAAAAATATATATATATATATATATATATATATATATATATATATATATATATATATATATATAATATATATATATATATATATATATATATATATATATATATATATATTACAAAAAGACCCAATAAACGGTTTTTCAGAATATAAAACAACCACTCTGAAAGAATAGAAATTCCCAAGCCTTTCGTGACTCTCAAAATCAAGGAACAAAAGAAAGCATCCAAGGAAGCTATAAAAGGGGGTCTCCCGCCCCCCCTTTCAGTCCCAAGGTTTAAAAACACCTGACCCCCGGGCCCCAAACGGATAGGCCCGGGGGATATAAAGGGTAAAAAAACCACATTGGAAATAAAACCCCAATGCATATAATGTGCCCCTTTAAAACGTTTCCCAAATGGCTTTAAATCTAAACGAACTAGTTTTTTTGTGACGTTCATATGTTTTATATTTCCATTGGATGGCCCTTTCACCTCCCCCCCAAAACTATTCTCAAGAAAATTTAAAAAATTATTATCTGTCCAGTGTATTATTAAATTCTTAAATTCTTTAATTATAAATGGATCAATTTTATAAACCAGAAATTTCATTTATTATCAAAACTGTTTTTTTATGAAAAAAGTTCAATTATATTCCTGTCGCCCATGGACTTACGTCTTTTCTAAATTTTTTGAAAATCAATTGGATGTTAAAATCTTTTAAATGAATAAATGACATTGGAATCTTTCAGTTCAATGCCATTTTATTTTTTTTAATCTTAGTTGAGATTTTTACCAGTTTGACCGAAAAATAACTTTATCCCATTTTTCAAGGAAACTTATAGAAAATCCATCAGCATTTTGGAAATTCTTTATCAAAAATTTTTACTGTATCAAGATTTTGAAACAATTTTAAAATTAAAAGTCTTAAGAAAAAGGCATATCAACCAAGTTGAATAGGCTGGTTGTCCTTTTTGGTTGTAAAAGTATTTCTAGAACTTTAAGTTTTTCAATTACATTTCTTGGGGATTTTAAATCTTTTTTTCATAAATTTTGGGTATTTCCTCATCTATGGGTAGGACTACAAATTCGTAAAGCTCTCAAAAACTTGTGAGAAAACAAAGTTTATCTATCTTGATGCGTTCCTTTCCCCTTTTTCCTCCCTCAAGATGGGGGCAAACTATTTTTCATCAATGTTTTTGGAGGTTTCAATTTTTATCTATTCATAGATGAGGGTATCAAAATTTTTAAATAAAAATTTATTTAAAAACCGAAAAATATTTATAAATCTTTAAGTTTAAAAACACAATCAGCAAACTTATTCAACTAAAAATATTTGGTTTTTTCATTTAAAATTGGTTTATTGCGTTTTCAAAACTTTTTAAAATTTTGGTTTTTTTCAAAAAACTTGTCAGTAAAAAAATTTTGATAAAAATTCCCAAAATGCGATGAATTTTTTAAAAATTCCTTTTAAATTGCGAAATTTTTTACATTTAAAAATTGAACTTTAAAAAAAAACATAAAAAACATTGAAACTGGCAATTCAATTTTTATTTGTAAAAACCAAATATGTTTTAAAAGGAAATATCAAACTATGTCAGGTATAATTTAATCTTTTCATAAAAAACGTTTTTTAATAATATGAAAATTTCCCTTTTTTATAAATAATCCCTTATAATTAATAGAAGGGAAAAAAAAATTACACTGGACAAAAAATTTTTTAAATTTTTTTTGTAAAAATAGTTAAAAATTCAAATTGGGTCGGCGCGTCATTTTTTCCGTTTATATATATATATATATATATATATATATATATATATATATATATATATATATATATATATATATATATATATATTTATATATATATATATATATATATATATATATATATATATATATATATATATATATATACATATATAAATATATATATATATATATATATATATATATATATATATATATATATATATATATATATATATATATATATATATATATATATATATATATATATATATATATATATATATATATATATATATATAGTGCTAAGTGTGGATACATCTTAAAGTTTTCTGATATACTGTGTTTCTCTTATTTAACGATTTCCAGTAGGGTTTGTCTCTAAATGTAACGTTCCAGTGTGTGGCCCATTTCTTTGTTCGCACAGTTTACATTTCATGTAATTGGTATCCCCATTCAAACTGAATTGTCGTATGCACAGTCAAGCCTTAGTCTAGCAATAATAGCATCTTGTAGTCTACTAATCTTATTACATTCTCCCTAGATGAGTTTTCCTTGTCACATTTCACTATTATGGACAACATCTTTGTTAGTTCCTATGAGTATTATTTTTCTTCTTCCATCTCGTTTGCTAGTTCATTTCTAACAGCGGTTATTAAGCTTCTGTTTGAGAAACAAAATTATATTCGACATTTTCTTCATTTAATGCTAGTTTATCCAAGTCATAGACTTTCTCATGCTCCAGGGGGCCTCTGGAAGAGGGAATCCACAAGCGTCAAATTTTAATCCCTCTGTCAATAATTTATGCTTAGGTGTGTCTGGACTCGTGTATTAGCATGTCATATTCAAACCTCTAGCCATTTAGGGCAAGTAACGAGGAGAGAGAGAGAGAGGTAATTAAACTGGCTGCAATATCGTGTGTATATAAGTATATTCTGCCTGCTGCCTTCCATCTCTCTGCCTCACTCCATGTGACCGTATTTGCTCGGACCACCACATCTTTTGTGCCTCATTGGAAGCTCCTGATATGTTGATTGCAACAGGAAAAGCCTATAGCTATCATTCAACTACCTCTGTGGTTATTTTGCATTATATATATATATATATATATATATATATATATATATATATATATATATATATATATATATATATATATATATATATATATATATACATATATATATATATATATATATATATATATATATATATATATATATATATATATATATATATATATATATATATATATATATATATATAAAACAAACTGGGAGTTGTCAAAGTTGCTCTTTGCTGATGACACTGTGCGTTTGGGAGAGTCTGAAGAGAAGTTGCAGAGATTGGTTGATGAGTTTGGTAGGGCATGTAAGAGAAGAAAATTAATAGCGAAGATAGGTAAGAGTAAGGTGATGAAGATAACAATAAAATTAGGTAACGGAAGATTGGATATCAGATTGGAGGGAGAGAGTATGGAGGAGGTGAATGCATTCAGATATTTAGGAGTGGACGTGTCAGCTGATGGGTCTATGAAAGACGAGGTGAATTATAGAATTGATAAGGGGAAAAAGGTGAGTGGTGCACTTAGAAATCTGTGGAGACAAAGAACTTTGTCCCTGGAAGCAAAGAGGGGAATGTATGAGAGTATAGTTATATCAACACTCTTACATGGGTGCGAAACATGGGTGGTATATGTGGCAACAAGGAAAAGGCTGGAAATAGTGGAGATGTCGTGTCTGAGGGCAATGTGTGGTGTGAATATAATGCAGAGAATTCGAAGTTTGAAAATTTGGAGGAGGTGCGCGATTACCAAAACTATTATCCAGAGGGCTGAGGAGTGTTGTTGAGGTGGTTCGGACATGTGGAGAGGGTGAAAGGATATAAAATGACTTCTAGAGTGTATAAATCTGTAGTGGAGGGAAGATAGGGTAGGGGTCGGCCTAGGAAAGGTTGGAGAGAGAAGGTAAAGGAGGTTTTGTGTGCAAGGGGCTTGGACTTCCAGCAAGCATGCTTGAGCATGTTAGGTAGGAGCGAATGGGGGCAAATAGTTTTTAGGACTTGATTTGCTGTTGGTGTGTGAGCAAGGTAACATTCATGAAGGGATTCAGGGAAACCGGCAGGCCGGACTTGAGTCCTGGAGATGGGAAGTACAATGACTGCACTCTGAAGGAGGGGTGTTAATGTTTCAGTTTTATAAATGTAGTGTAAGCGCGTCTGTGGCATGACAGTGTTGAAGTGAATGATGAAAGTTTTTATTTTTCGGGCCACCCTGCCTTGGTGGGAGACGGCCGATGTGTTATATATATATATATGTCGTGCCGAATATGTAAAACTGGTCAATTAGCAAGAACTCATTTAAAATTAAGTCCTTTCTGAAATTTTCTCTTATACGTTTAAAGATATATTTTTTTCATTAATGTTGATGTAAAAATTTATAATTTTTGAACCAAAAGAATCTTAGAAAACTTACCTAACCTTATTATAACAAGAACAATTTATTTTAGCCTAACCCAACAAAATATATTTTAGATTTGTTTGCAATAATTTAATACTAAACAAACACAGTGAAATATATTTTTTTCGTTATGTTCAGAATGATTTTGGCGAAATTATTGCATACACAAATTTTCACTTGTCCTATATGGCAAGATGAGCGTTGCTATTTAAGCCAAGATCGTAAGTTCTGCCTATTCAGCATGATATATATATATGTATATATATATATATATATATATATATATATATATATATATATATATATATATATATATATATATATATATTTATATATATATATGCAATAAGATCACAGTAAACAGGTGATTTCAGAATATGCAAAACAACCACTCTGAAAGAATAGAGAAATTCCAAGCGCTTTCGTGACTACTCACATTATCAAGTGATAATGTGAGTAGTCACGAAAGCGCTTGGAATTTCTCTATTCTTTCAGAGTGGTTGTTTTGCATATTCTGAAATCACCTGTTTACTGTGATCTTATTGCATATATATATATAAATATATATATATATATATATATATATATATATATATATATATATATATATATATATATATATATATATATATATATATATATATGTCGTGCCGAATATGTAAAACTGGTCAATTAGCAAGAACTCATTTAAAATTACGTCCTTTCTAAAATTTTCTCTTATACGTTTAAAGATACATTTCTTTCATTAATGTTAATGTAAAAAATTTTAATTTTGCACCAAAAGAATCTTAGGAAACTTACCTAACCTTATTATAACAAGAACAATTTATTTTAGCCTAACCCAACTAAATATATTTTAGATATGTTTACCATTATTTAATACTAAACAAACAGTGAAATATAGTTTTTTCGTTAGGCTCAGAGTGATTTTCCAGAAATTATTGCATACACAAATTTTCGCTTGCCCTATATGGCAAGATGAGCGTTGCTATTTAAGCCAAGATCGCAAGATCTGCCTATTCGGCACGACACACACACACACACACACACACACACACATATATATATATATATATATATATATATATATATGTCGAGTAGAGCTCTATATATATATATATATATATATAGAAATATATATATATATATATATATATATATATATATATATATATATATATATGTATATATATGTATATATATATATATATATATATATATATATATATATATATATATATATATATATATATATATACATAGTATATATATAGAAATATAGGGAGGTACCACCTCTAGAACTGTCATATGGACCCTTATCCTCATAGAAAAGAATAAACTTGCTTCAGGGAAAACTCAAGGTTCTCCCTGAAGCTGTTTGAGAATTTTCTCCTACCACCCCCTATATTTCAGGTATGTTTTATTTAAAGACAAAATACATTGGCCAAACATTCACAAAAATACATCAGAAAGTAAAACAACATAGGTAACTCAGAGCTACATCTCGAATACTTCGTCCAGCTCCCCTGCGGTGGGTCGCGTGCCCAGAATGCTGCAGGCATTTCCTCTCTGGATTGCAACACTGAGTCTCTGAAAGAGGAAGCTGGTCGCCCTGTGGTCC
>NC_091292.1:22812849-22830349 GCF_038502225.1 Cherax quadricarinatus | reverse complement strand
GGAACTTAGAAAACTTACCTAACCTTATTATAACAACAACAATTTATTTTAGCGTAACCCAACTAAATATATTTTAGATTTGTTTACAATAATTTAATACTAAACAAACACATTGAAATACTCAGACGTACACACACACACATATATATATATATATATATATATATATATATATATATATATATATATATATATATATATATATATATACATATATATATATATATATATATATATATATATATATATATATATATATATATATGTATATATATATATATATATACATATATATATATATATATATATATATATATATATATATATATATATATATATATATATATATATATATATATATATATATATATATATATATATGTCGTGCCGAATAGGCAGAACTTGCGATCTTGGCTTAAATAGCAACGCTCATCTTGCCATATAGGACAAGTGAAAATTTGTGTATGCAATAATTTCGCCAAAATCATTCTGAACCTAACGAAAAAAATATATTTCATTGTGTTTGTTTAGTATTAAATTACTGTAAACGTATTTAAAATATATTTAGTTGGGTTAGGCTAAAATAAATTGCACTTGTTATAATAAGGTTAGGTAAGTTTTCTAAGATTCTTTTGATGCAAAATTAAATTTTTTTACATTAACATTAATGAAAAAAATATATCTTTAAACGTATAAGAGAAAATTTTAGAAAGGACTTAATTTTAAATGAGTTCTTGCTAATTGACCAGTTTTACATATTCGGCACGACATATATATATATTCATATATATATATATATATATATATATATATATATATATATATATATATATATATATGTATATATATATATATATATATATATATATATATATATATATATATATATATATATATATATATATATATATATATATATATATATATATATATATATATATATATACTAATGACATGTGTATTGCATAAATGCTTTTAAAAATGTTGACTTTATAGATTTAAAACAGCCGATGGATTTCGAGTGAAAATATATATGACCAACAAAATGGTGGCCACAGCTGCTCGAGTCACATGGTTGCAAGCATGTGACTTGAGAAAGGTTTACGAAGCAACCGAAGCCGAGAAAAACTCCACTGGTCACAAGCGAGGGTATTTATTTATAGACGACTTTAAAATAAAGGAAAACAATAGATACATGGTAACATTTTTTATTTATGTGCCTGCTGTGGTGGTACGTACCTTCTGAGGAATAAGAATCACCCCTCCCAGGTTGGGTGTTGCAGTCTCACTCTGCCTGGGTCTTATACTACGAGGTTCACATTCCGTTCGCGGAAACCGTTATTGCCCAGATTTGGGCACTATTTCCTCCCTGAATACAATATACAGTATAGCTTATGCGGTAGTAATCATAATACCCATCACATGCAATAAACACGTGACATCACAATATGGAAAGAAAAGCAGAGGGAAGAAATAGTGAATTTCCAATCTCTTTTGTGATCTCATATTATCAAGGAACTGTAAAAATAAATGTATAGCAGAAAGCTGAGCGTGGGAGTGTAGTGAAGATTTGGTCAAGCACTTGTCAAGTACAATTTATAAGTGACATGTCATGCATAGTTTAAATTCCTCACAAATTCTGTTAATTATAAATTACTTTATATAACATTGAACTGATATTCATATTAAAATTAATACTATTTTTATGAAATATGATTCGATTATATCTCTCTCAGCCATGGACCTACTTGATACAACTTTCTCGGCCTTCTGAGAATTGGGTTGTTAAAAACTCACTCATGATTAAACAGAGCATTAGATTCATGTCCAGTTCTAATACTATAATGTTGTTGTCATCAAAGTTCAAGGCTTTTTCCAGTTTGACTGTAATATATTTTTTCACAGTCGGTATTTTTGTGTATGTTTATATATATATATATATATGTATATATATATATATATATATATATATATATATATATATATATATATATATATATATATATATATATATATATATATATATATATATATATATATATATATATATGTATACATATATATATATATATATATATATATATATATATATATATATATATATATATATATATATATATATATATATATATATAATATATATATATATATATATATCAGTAGTGATGCATTCAAAATTAACTTTGTCAAATAAATTATTAAGAAATTAAGTAGCAAAACTAAATATAAAGATGCAGACCTACTTGATTTTCTTGCTCATTTGAATTTACAGGCTAGAAGCTGTTATCTTGCCTTTTCCCTTCTCAAAGTCCAGTTCTGTCTAGGGTATTTTACAACATCAATAGGAGGTTGTGTGAGCGAGTTAGATAGGAGTGGGCGGAGGCCCCAACAGCACCGGACGTGCTGTTAGTGTGAGCAAAGTAATATATGAAGGGATTCAAGAAAATCGGTTAGCCTAACTCGAGTCCTGAGGGTGGTAAGTGCTGTGCTTGCTCTCTGAAGGAGGGGTGATGTTGCAAGTAGAACTATCTGATCTGTGGTAATAGCGCGCTTCTGGCAAGACAACGATGGAAAGAGTGGTGAATGTGTTTTTCCTTCACGGTCAAGTTGCCTCGTTGGAAGACTGCCGGTGCTTTTAATATAATAAAAAAAAAAATAGTAGGCTGCAAGCCACATCAACCAGGTAACATTCTAGCACCTATTCACTGATAGATAAACAGTGATTAATAGGTATATGGAGATTTACCCACACTCTTTACCCTCCAGGATTTGTTTTATCACTTTGCTATACGTAGAATCATGAAACATCTACATACAGTACAGAAATATTTTCTTGTCTCACCTTTACCCATGTGTTGTTTACTCTTCTGGAAGCTGGTTCCTGTTTGCTATATAAATTACATAATTGGTTGAATAAGTAAAAGGCGAAAAGCTGTTAAAATTTTCATAAATTATCGGGAATCTTCATCGTGGGAACTCTTGAATAGATCATTATCGAAGTTGGGATATGCAATTTAGAGGTAATGGTGATTGAGGTCCATTCCTGGCAAGTTGATAAGTGAAGAATTAAACGAAGTCCTTTAGGAATATCCGAAAATAAAGTTAAATGTGTTTAAGTTTTCGTTAAGCATAGATGGAGCGGCGGTGCTGGCATGCTTACATGCTCTCCACGAGTTAGTATTAATTCAGGATTGGTCGACTGGATTTAGTGCTGGAAACTGTTAGGTGTGTGGCGGGCAGATCAATACCAGTGACATCCCTTTAAGAGGGAAGTGTCTTGATGCTAGTAAAGGGCTCTCGATTCGAGGGATATGGAGCTACCATGCACTCCCTATGATAGTCTGATTGCCTCCCTTTACCAAGGCAATATGATTGCAGAGTTTTTCGTGGGAAAGATCTAAACTCTTTTGGTCGTTAAATGTCTAATAAGCAGGAGGTAATCAGGTTTGATCCGATGAAAGGCATCTTAGATCTAATTCCTTGAATCAAGAAAAGTTAATCGTTATCAAGGCACCTCCGATGATTGGACTGGAAACTGTTGGTTGTTTTGAGAAAACGATTCCCGTTATCGAATATTTGAGAATCTCTGAGCCAGCAAACCCTTCATCATCGTCTAATGTTTTCCAGTATATTTCTTATTGGTGAAGTCGATGCAAACAATTGGCTTCAATCAGAATAATTCTCACATAAGTCATCGAGTGAAAAATCAGAGGGTATTTTGCTTAATTAAAAATAGAGTAAAGGAGAAGTAAATAAATTACTTGGCTTCAAGGAAAAACAATGAGATTTCTCCCTCAGGTTGTCTGAATATTATACTTTAGACAATTTCTCGATAGGTCTTGGACTGTCAATGAAACATCATTAGAGTTTTCTCTACCAAATTGCGAGTTATTTGTAAATAGCGTGTTTTTATAGACCTTCGTCAGAACAAGTGGAGTGGTAGATGTGCAAGTGACTACTCACATTATCAAGGAACAATGTTTTATGTAAATAAATATTTAAATAAATATGTAAATAAATGTAAATAAATGCTGTAAAGAGTTTTTATGAGGATAGTGAGGCTCAGGTTAGGGTGTGTAGAAAAGAGGGAGACTACTTCCCGGTAAAAGTAGGTCTTAGACAGGGATGTGTAATGTCACCATGGTTGTTTAATATATTTATAGATGGGGTTGTAAAAGAAGTAAATGCCAGGGTGTTCGGGAGAGGGGTGGGATTAAATTATGGGGAATTAAATACAAAATGGGAAGTGCCACAGTTACTTTTTTGCTGAAGATACTGTGCTTATGGGAGATTCTAAAGAAAAATTGCAAAAGTTAGTGGACGAATTTGGAAATGTGTGTAAATGTAGAAAGTTGAAAGTGAACATAGAAAAGAGTAGGGTGATGAGAGTATCAAATGATTTAGATGAAGAAAGATTGGATATCAAAATGGGGAGGGGGAGTATGGAAGAAGTGAATGTCTTCAGATATTTGGGAGTTGATGTGTCAGCGGATGGATTTATGAAGAATGAGGTTAATCATAGAATTGATGAAGGAAGAAAGGTGAGTGGTGCATTGAGGTACATGTGGAGACAAAAAATGTTACCTATGGAGGCAAAGAAGGGAATGTATGAAAGTATAATAGTACCAACACTCTTATATGGGTGTGAAGCTTGGGTTGTGAATGCTGCAGCAAGGAGGCGGTTGGAGGCAGTGGAGATGTCCTGTCTAAGGGCAATGTGTGGTGTAAATATTATGCAGAATAATCGGAGTGTGGAAATTAGGGAAAGGTGTGGAGTTAATAAAAGTATTAGTCAGAGGGCTGAAGAGAGGTTGTTGAGGTGATTTGGTTATTTAGAGAGAATGCATCAAAGTAGAATGACATGGAGAGGGTATAAATCTGTAGGGGAAGGAAGGTGGGGTAGGGATCGTCCTCGAAAAGGTTGGAGGGAGGGGGTAAAGAAGGTGTTATGGGCGAGGGGTTTGGACTTCCAGCAAGCGTGCGTGAGCGTGTTAGATAGGAGTGAATGGAGACAAATGGAATTTGGGACCTGACGATCTGTTGGAGTGTGAGCAGGGTAATATTTAGTGAAGGGATTCAGGGAAACCGGTTTTTCTATATAACCGGACTTGAGTCCTGGAAATGGGAAGTACAGTGCCTGCACTCTAAAAAGGGGTTTGGGATATTGGCAGTTTGGAGAGATATATTGCGTATTTTTTACGTATATACTTCTAAGCTGTTGTATTCTGAGCACCTCTGCAAAAACAGTGATTATGTATGAGTGAGGTGAAAGTGTTGAATGATGATGAAAGTATTTTCTTTTTGGGGATTTTCTTTCTCTCTGGGTCACCCTGCCTCGGTGGGAGACGGCCGACTTTTTTTTTATTTTTTTTTATTATCACACCGGCCGATTCCCACCAAGGCAGGGTGGCCCGAAAAAGAAAAACTTTCACCATCATTCACTCCATCACTGTCTTGCCAGAAGGGTGCTTTACACTACAGTTTTTAAACTGCAACATTAACACCCCTCCTTCAGAGTGCAGGCACTGTACTTCCCATCTCCAGAACTCAAGTCCGGCCTGCCGGTTTCCCTGAATCCCTTCATAAATGTTACTTTGCTCACACTCCAACAGCACGTCAAGTATTAAAAACCATTTGTCTCCATTCACTCCTATCAAACACGCTCACGCATGCCTGCTGGAAGTCCAAGCCCCTCGCACACAAAACCTCCTTTACCCCCTCCCTCCAACCCTTCCTAGGCCGACCCCTACCCCGCCTTCCTTCCACTACAGACTGATACACTCTTGAAGTAATTCTGTTTCGCTCCATTCTCTCTACATGTCCGAACCACCTCAACAACCCTTCCTCAGCCCTCTGGACAACAGTTTTGGTAATCCCGCACCTCCTCCTAACTTCCAAACTACGAATTCTCTGCATTATATTCACACCACACATTGCCCTCAGACATGACATCTCCACTGCCTCCAGCCTTCTCCTCGCTGCAACATTCATCACCCACGCTTCACACCCATATAAGAGCGTTGGTAAAACTATACTCTCATACATTCCCCTCTTTGCCTCCAAGGACAAAGTTCTTTGTCTCCACAGACTCCTAAGTGCACCACTCACTCTTTTTCCCTCATCAATTCTATGATTCACCTCATCTTTCATAGACCCATCCGCTGACACGTCCACTCCCAAATATCTGAATACGTTCACCTCCTCCATACTCTCTCCCTCCAATCTGATATTCAATCTTTCATCACCTAATCTTTTTGTTATCCTCATAACCTTACTCTTTCCTGTATTCACCTTTAATTTTCTTCTTTTGCACACCCTACCAAATTCATCCACCAATCTCTGCAACTTCTCTTCAGAATCTCCCAAGAGCACAGTGTCATCAGCAAAGAGCAGCTGTGACAACTCCCACTTTGTGTGTGATTCTTTATCTTTTAACTCCACGCCTCTTGCCAAGACCCTCGCATTTACTTCTCTTACAACCCCATCTATAAATATATTAAACAACCACGGTGACATCACACATCCTTGTCTAAGGCCTACTTTTACTGGGAAAAAATTTCCCTCTTTCCTACATACTCTAACTTGAGCCTCACTATCCTCGTAAAAACTCTTCACTGCTTTCAGTAACCTACCTCCTACACCATACACTTGCAACATCTGCCACATTGCCCCCCTATCCACCCTGTCATACGCCTTTTCCAAATCCATAAATGCCACAAAGACCTCTTTAGCCTTATCTAAATACTGTTCACTTATATGTTTCACTGTAAACACCTGGTCCACACACCCCCTACCTTTCCTAAAGCCTCCTTGTTCATCTGCTATCCTATTCTCCGTCTTACTCTTAATTCTTTCAATTATAACTCTACCATACACTTTACCAGGTACACTCAACAGACTTATCCCCCTATAATTTTTGCACTCTCTTTTATCCCCTTTGCCTTTATACAAAGGAACTATGCATGCTCTCTGCCAATCCCTAGGTACCTTACCCTCTTCCATACATTTATTAAATAATTGCACCAACCACTCCAAAACTATATCCCCACCTGCTTTTAACATTTCTATCTTTATCCCATCAATCCCGGCTGCCTTACCCCCTTTCATTTTACCTACTGCCTCACGAACTTCCCCCACACTCACAACTGGCTCTTCCTCACTCCTACAAGATGTTATTCCTCCTTGCCCTATACACGAAATCACAGCTTCCCTATCTTCATCAACATTTAACAATTCCTCAAAATATTCCTTCCATCTTCCCAATACCTCTAACTCTCCATTTAATAACTCTCCTCTCCTATTTTTAACTGACAAATCAATTTGTTCTCTAGGCTTTCTTAACTTGTTAATCTCACTCCAAAACTTTTTCTTATTTTCAACAAAATTTGTTGATAACATCTCACCCACTCTCTCATTTGCTCTCTTTTTACATTGCTTCACCACTCTCTTAACCTCTCTCTTTTTCTCCATATACTCTTCCCTCCTTGCATCACTTCTACTTTGTAAAAACTTCTCATATGCTAACTTTTTCTCCCTTACTACTCTCTTTACATCATCATTCCACCAATCGCTCCTCTTCCCTCCTGCACCCACTTTCCTGTAACCACAAACTTCTGCTGAACACTCTAACACTACATTTTTAAACCTACCCCATACCTCTTCGACCCCATTGCCTATGCTCTCATTAGCCCATCTATCCTCCAATAGCTGTTTATATCTTACCCTAACTGCCTCCTCTTTTAGTTTATAAACCTTCACCTCTCTCTTCCCTGATGCTTCTATTCTCCTTGTATCCCATCTACCTTTTACTCTCAGTGTAGCTACAACTAGAAAGTGATCTGATATATCTGTGGCCCCTCTATAAACATGTACATCCTGAAGTCTACTCAACAGTCTTTTATCTACCAATACATAATCCAACAAACTACTGTCATTTCGCCCTACATCATATCGTGTATACTTATTTATCCTCTTTTTCTTAAAATATGTATTACCTATAACTAAACCCCTTTCTATACAAAGTTCAATCAAAGGGCTCCCATTATCATTTACACCTGGCACCCCAAACTTACCTACCACACCCTCTCTAAAAGTTTCTCCTACTTTAGCATTCAAGTCCCCTACCACAATTACTCTCTCACTTGGTTCAAAGGCTCCTATACATTCACTTAACATCTCCCAAAATCTCTCTCTCTCCTCTGCATTCCTCTCTTCTCCAGGTGCATACACGCTTATTACGACCCACTTCTCGCATCCAACCTTTACTTTAATCCACATAATTCTTGAATTTACACATTCATATTCTCTTTTCTCCTTCCATAACTGATCATTTAACATTACTGCTACCCCTTCCTTTGCTCTAACTCTCTCAGATACTCCAGATTTAATCCCATTTATTTCCCCCCACTGAAACTCTCCTACCCCCTTCAGCTTTGTTTCGCTTAGGGCCAGGACATCCAACTTCTTTTCATTCATAACATCAGCAATCATCTGTTTCTTGTCATCCGCACTACATCCACGCACATTTAAGCAACCCAGTTTTATAAAGTTTTTCTTCTTCTCTTTTTTAGTAATTGTATACAGGAGAAGGGGTTACTAGCCCATTGCTCCCGGCATTTTAGTCGCCTCATACGACACGCATGGCTTACGGAGGAAAGATTCTTTTCCACTTCCCCATGGACAATAGAAGAAATAAAAAAGAACAAGAGCTATTTAGAAAAAGGAGAAAAACCTAGATGTATGTATATATATATATATGCATGTGCGTGTCTGTGAAGTGTGACCAAAGTGTAAGTAGGAGTAGCAAGATATCCCTGTTATCTTAGCGTGTTTATGAGACAGAAAAAGAAACCAGCAATCCTACCATCATGCAAAACAGTTACAGGTTTTTGTTTCACAGTCATCTGGCAGGACGGTAGTACTTCCCTGGGTGGTTGCTGTCTACCAACCTACTATATATATATATAGTATATATATAGTATATATATATATATATATATATATATATATATATATATATTGTTAAAATATATATATACATATATATATATATATATATATATATATATATATATATATATATATATATATATATATATATATATATATATATAAATATGTATATTTCGTGACGAATAGGCAGAACTTGCGATCTTGGCTTAAATAGCAACGCTAATCTTGCCATATAGGACAAGTGAAAATTTGTGTATGCAATAATTTCGCCAAAATCATTGTGAACCTAACGAAAAAAATACATTTCACTCTGTTTGTTTAATATTAAATTACTGTAAACAAATCTAAAATATATTTAGTTGGTTCTCCCTTACCATGAAAACTTGGTTGATATGCCTTCTCTTCTTCAGACTTTTAATATTAAAGTTGTATTCAAAAATCTTGATACAGTAAAAAAACTTTTGATTAAGAATTCCCCCCAAAATGCTGATGGATGTGTCTATAAGATTCCTTGTAAAATTTGCGATAAAGTTTATTACGGTCAAACTGGTAAAAATCTCGAACTAAGATTAAAACAACATAAATATAGCATTAGAACTGGACAAGATTCCAATGCTCTATTTATTCATGTAAAAGATTTTAACCATCCAATTGATTTTCAAAAAGTTGAGAAAGTAGTATCAAGCAAGTCCATGGTCGACAGGAATATAATTGAATCTTGTTTCATAAAAAGCAGTTTTGACAATAATATGAATATTTCCTTTGGTTTATATAAATTAGATCCATTTATAATTAATAGAATTTGGGAAGAATTTAATAATACACTGGACAAATAATTTTTAAATTTTCTTGGGTAGAATAGTTTGTGGGTGAGTTGTGCAAAGGACCTATCCAAGTTGGGTCGGCGCGAGTCACGTGTTTAACCGTTGTGGGATCTGATAGTGAGGTGCTGGCCAGACCCCTTATATAGCTTCCTTGGATGCTTTACTTTCATAGTTCCTTGATAATGTGAGTAGCCACGAAAGCTCTTGGAATTTCTCTATTCTTTCAGAGTCGTTGTTTTGCATATTTTGAAATCACCTGTTTACTGTGATCTTATTGCATATATATATAGGTTCGAGTTTCCTTCAGCCAGAGATCAGTGTATGTGTATATTTCCCCTGCTCTTGCAAATTCCTTGCATTGTTAATATCTCTAGTAAGGCTGATGCATGCAGGGGATGAGATGAAAAGCTGTAAGCATTCTCCCTGAAAGCTGGCTGCCTTGGATCAAAGTCTAGCGCAAGCTGGACTCCAAGGTATTGGTCCAGTGTGGGTAGATTGGAAAAAGCACTGCGTACCTTGTTCCAAGGTTCGTAGGTTCTAGTCTCCTTGAGCCGGAGATCAGTTTTTGTGTATATTTCGCCTGCTCTTGCGAATTCCTTGCATTGTTAATATCTCTAGTAAAGCTGATGCATGCAGGGGATGAGATGAAAAACTGTAAGCCTTCTCCCTGAAAGCTGGCTGCCTTGGATCAAAGTCTAGCGCAAGCTGGACTCCAAGGTTTTGGTCCAGTGTGGGTAGATTGGTAAAGCACTGCGTACCTTGTTCCAAGGTTCGTAGGTTCGAGCCTCCTTCAGCCAGCGATCAGTGTTTGTGTATATTTCGCCTGCTCTTGCAAATTCCTTGCATTGTTAATATCTCTAGTAAGGCTGATGCATGCAGGGGATGAGATGAAAAACTGTAAGCCTTCTCCCTGAAAGCTGGCTGCCTTGGATCAAAGTCTAGCGCAAGCTGGACTCCAAGGTATTGGTCCAGTGTGGGTAGATTGGTAAAGCACTGCCACCATGAATGACATCAGTCGCTAAATTCTAGTCCCCGGGTCCTACATTTTGGAACCTCCTTCAAATGGTTCACAATAGTCTACATGTAGCGTTGATGACGCCTAATTCGACTACGATGTTCATGAATTTCTCTAGGTACTTCTATGTTTCCTCAGCTTTAGCATAGAGTAATTAGTAAAATATACATACAGTTGTATTCAGCTCCGAAGGTTGCATATGTGATAGGCTCAATACTTCAAAGACGGTAATAGCTACTGGGTCCCAGGAGCATTGATTGAGGGCAGGAAAGTCTATACTCTCCTGGACCACTGTGCCATTATTGTGGTTCAGAATGGTGAAGCCGGTCCATCTGCTGATACTATGAATATCTGAGTTGGACATGCGGGAAAATATCCACATAAAGTTTTTAAATTTTTAATGCTGCTTGACAGTTGCAGTGTCAGCTTCCACAGTTTGGATCAGCGGTGAACCCAAACTCTCCCCAGAATTGTAAGTGGACACCATAAACGGTCCGATGCTGATGCCTATTTTTTTTTTCACTTTTAAACACGAGGCATTGGTATAAAGCGCTCGGGCTCTGTAATTTAGCCTGGGATGTCCCCGTTCTCCAGTGGCGATGTGACTATAAACTTCATTCATGATGTCATCTCTCATCAGTGCTTTTGTTTAAACTCACCTCAGTCTTAGCTTACCTCATAGTCTGCATTTAAACTTTGAATGCATGATGTGTTTTTGCTGGATACAGCAGTTTTTCCTGATTATCCTGACAAATAATGTGAAGTGCTCCTTCAGTTTCAGGCTTTGAGCCTGTGGCGGCTGTTTTTTGTATATGTATTCACCTGTGTGACACTAAATATATTTATATCCTGTACCAGTCAAGACGTGCAGTAAGTCAGAGGCACCAAAGCCGAATTGATAAAAAATATCTATGATATATGCAAACAGCACATGTACGATTGCTTTTCATTAGCCTCAAAGTTTGCCTCAGTAGCATCATTCTCTCTCTTTCAGCAAGACCTGCGGTTATGGCCTTCAGCAGCTACTAGATCCCTAACGATAATGGAAAACATTCTGATGTCAATTTTTCTGACTAAAATGTTTCTTATTTTCTCGATGGCTAGCGCACTCAGCTCACTGACTGAAGTCCGGGGGTCGATCCCCGATACTGGTGAAAACTTTAGGACATGTTTTCTTAAGGTACCTACTGTCCATGTTCACCTATCAGTAAAAATGGTACCTGGGTGTTAGTCGACTGGTGTAGGTCACATCCTGGGAACAAAATTAACTTAATTTGAACGGAATGTTCTGCATAACAGGAGGCTTTCTATGTCATTGATGTCAGCTAGGCCTGTACACCTTGTACATGTACTTGTAGAAAAAAAGATCATAATTATTATTTATTATTATTATTAAATGCTCTTAGATCAGTGCATTGTTAAAGAGTTTGTCGTCTGTTGTTTGTTTCTTACTTATTTCTCAGATGCATTTTGCTTCAAACTGAATATTTATATGACCCTTCCTTCACTGAATTTATTAAAACTTGTTAAGTGGCAATAACGTCAGCAAGCAGGTTTTGATGGTAAATATTCTTCAACATCTGCTGCAGGCCAGCCATGTGGGGCAGCTACCCAACCTGGCAAGTCTTTTGCTATTCCTAAGAATGTAGAATGACGTCTGATTTTAGAAGCTGTCAGGAAGGTTTTTCCGGAAGTCAATGATTTTGGTGGTACCGGCTACGAGCTGAACAATGTATCAAGACATGTGTGCCCTCGGCTCTGCGCGGCAGAGTCCTTCCTCAGAGACAGGGCTCATCTTCAATTAGATGGTAGTATCCCAAATACAAAAATACACAGCATTATCTTAAAAATAATTAATATGAGGGATCTTATTGTAAGATTATTGTTTATAATAATATGAACAGTACAGTATTATATTACTATTGTCCATTTACTTTATTATTCTTGTAGGTATTCCTAGTATTTTGAGCCTAGCTGTAGTGGCACTATGTTTATTATATATTTTATGCCGCACAGTTTCTTCAGAAAAAAAAACTTGTAATTTATGAACTTTGAACTTATTTTACTCTTAACTAATCTCAATTTAAAATGGGACAGACGAATGTTCTAACAGACAAAACATGTGAAAAGTTTTATATAAAATTCATCTACAGGCTCTTGCTCTAAAATTTGAAGGTAAAACTCCATTTAGATACAGTTTCAGCGTCTATATGGCCAATGAGATCAATAACATGACTATTTTGTAACTGAGGTGAAAAAAAGTGAAGATTATGCCTAGACAGGTATCTTCACCAGGTGCCAGATCAGCCAGGCTGTGATGGATATGTGTGGCAGCGGGCCTCCAGCAGCAACAGCCTGGTTGACCAAGGTAGCACCAGACGAGCCTGGCCCATGGCCGGGTTCCGAGAGTAGTAAGACTCTCGAAAGCCATCAAAGGTGTGCCTCCAGATCCAAAAAAGGACAGAGCACATAAGCTTAATAAATATAAGGTGTCTTGTTTCAAAATAATCGCATGCCAGGTATCAGTCCGTAACAACCACGGGAAGGTTGAGAGTGAACGAGGTTGCTCAAGACATTTGGTGCTGCAATTGCAAGCGCATCGTCAAGAGCAATGCAATGAAACGAATTGAATGGAAAATCTCGGCAGAATCTCAGTTCATTCATCACACCATTCAACACGCATTTCTGGATGAGACGGCGTGTTGAACACCTGTATCAGGTCTTCAACTGAGATTTCCTATTCAATTCTTTCCATTTCATTGCTCCTGACGACACGCTTAAATTGCATTGCGAAAGACCTTGAAGAACATCTTCCCTTTTCATCTCCCCCACCTACCGGGCTCCTGGGCTCGTGTGGCCGTTGTTGCAGGCTAAGCTGCTCCTTTGGCAAGGTTGTCATGTTTTAATATGATAAATAGGACACTACTAACATGGTAACTGGAAGATTTTGACAAGTCAAATGAGATAAGTATCGGCTGTCTTCCATGGACGTAGAGGAAGTATGTTTTACTCTCAGCAAAATTAATGTACGAGAAAATATTGGAACTAATGGTCAGTAAGCCTTCTAAAACTGCTATATGAAACACGGCTAAGACAGACACAGGATTCGGTCGTGATTGTGCTTGTGAGTTACTGATTGTGAAAGGTACTTGCCGATATACACTTGTACTGTTTTGTGTACGAGTGTTATCCTTTGTCATAGAGACTTATCAATGAACATTTTGTGTTTGTTGCCATCTGTGTGTGTGTGTGTGTGTGTGTGTGTGTGTGTGTGTGTGTGTGTGTGTGTGTGTGTGTGTGTGTGTGTGTGTACCTTGCACATAAAACTGGTGTGTGCGTGCTCGCTCACGTGTGCATGCATGTGTTTTTTTTCTTCATCACTCCAAAAAATTATTAAATGTATTCAAATTTTGAGATAGCAGTCTCTCTAAGGGAACATGGTAATAGAACTAATACATGAAACACGTAGTCAAAAAAATATTCATTAGCATCCAAAAGAAAAAAAAATACAGAAGAGAAGAGAAAGTAAAATCTCTTCTGAGTTTCCCTCAGCCAACATCATGATCATCACTCATTGTCATAAAGATTACCATGAAATGATTCTCTAGTTCTTTTATTTAAGTTTGGGCCCTGGGGATGTAGTATTTCCTGACCCATGGATGAATTTCTCATGGCACAGGGCGTGCGGTTAATGCACTCCATGCTATACGGTCTGGGCGGTCAGGAGGAGACAGAGTGCATGAGAAGTAGGTGACGGAGAGAGAGGGATGGAGTGGAAGGCGTTGAAGAGAGGAGGAGGTAATTAGAGAAGAGGAAAAGGAGGTAAAAAATGGGATGGAGTGAGAGAAAGTACTGCGGAGAAGAGGGGAAGAGGTAAATGGGGAAGTGGGGAGAAAGAGGCACAAAGTGGGATGGAGGTGAAATTTGATGAGAGGGAGGGAAAGAAGGATGTAGGAAGAGTTGAAGAGGGCTGGGAGGTAGAGAGTGCAATATGGTTATGAGAATGTTGAGAAGGGTGGAAGAGGAGGTAAGTAGGGTAGAGAGGGTGGGGGAGTATAAAGATGAGGGAGGAAAAGGGAAGAGGATGTGATCAAAGAGATGATTGGGAGGAGTTAGGATTTTGAAGATGGAAGGAAGAGAAGACGAGTAACAGGTAAAGAGAAGAGGGAAGAAAGAGAAGAGGAGTAGATGGCAAAGAGAGGAATGGAAGAGAGTATTATGAGGAGGGAGGGAGAAAAGAAGTCATGAAGAAGAAACTGTCGGCTGTCACAGCGAAAAAAAACTATTGATAAAAGTATCATCGTCTCTCCTCGTGGCGTGCACGGTGTATAAGGTTGTCTCGTTCCTCGGTTGGTAGCGCACTCAGCTCACACTCCAAGGTCCGTGGTTTGATCTCCGGTGCGGGTGAAAACATTAGGGCGTGTTTCTTTAAGACACCTGCTGTACATGTTCACCTAACAATAAAGAGGTACCTGGGTGTTAGCCAACTGGTGTGGGTCGCATCCTGGGGACAAAATCAACCAAATTTTCCCGAAATGCTCCGTATAACAAGGGACTTTCCATATAGCAGTATGTTACTGAAGTCAGATAGGTCTATATATGTTGAACATGTACTTGTGGAATGTAGAATGAAGATTATTATTATTATCATTATTATTATTATTATTATTATTATTATTATTATTATTATTATTATTATTATTATTATTATTATTATTATTATTATTATTATTATTATTATTATTATCATCATCATTAAGGGAACGTGAAAATACAGCTGAACATGGGAATTACAGTCATAGAGGCAGGGATGATTTTTTAGTGCCAGGAAACGAAAAAGAATGGCATGAAATGGTAAGAATATATTACCACCTAAGAGCCATCCTGGACCGGCAAGGAAGCCACTGGAAACAAAATACTTCTCGCATGCAAAATCCAGGTCAAAAAGGCGATGGTAAATACGCTGGTAAAGTAATGATTTAGTGTATAAATACGATTCAGTGTACAAGTGTATGACTCATTGTATTAGTAATGACTTCGTGTTCAGTGAGCCACTAATCGACCTCGAGACTGACGACCCAAATGAATTCTTTAAGAAACGCAAAAATGCTGCAAACAACTCCCTAATCTCAGAATATCAGTCACATGAAATTGAGGCATTTGCGCATCCCAAGCCAACATCGATTTAGAACAGGTCAGTCCTGCATTTATCAACTGGTGGATCATTAAAACATGGTCTTGGGTGCACTTGAAGACAAGCAAAATGCAAATGTAGTATGCACTGTGCAACAGCATTTGTCAGGTGCGACCATGGGGTAATAGCACACATAGCACACAAAGTGCGTATAAAACGAATAACTGAGAAGGTGGGCAGATGGATATTTACTTTCGTAACAAACAGATCCCAAAGAATAGTAAAGAAAGTGAGATCAGGAGTTGCTTCAGGGAAAAGTTCTGTCCCCTAACGCAGAGTATTTCTCCCACAACTCTTCTTCATTCTTATTTCTGACGTATATGAATTTATGTGAAAGTGACATCCATAAATCACAGTGTGAGCCTCCAAGCTGATATAAACCAAGTCTTCCAGTGGGCCACTGAGAACAATATGATGTTCAGAGATGACAAATTTCAGTTGGTATGTCACAGAAGCGTGGAGAAATAGCGGGAGTTATAATGTTAGAAGATCTCACGTTAAAGGAGCACAATGTAGTTATCACAACTGCAAGAAAAGTGATAAGCTGGATAACTAGAACGTTCAGAACAAGAGATGCCAAGCCAGTGATACTCTTCTGGTCAATACTCGTTCTCTCTAGGCTAGACTCTTGCTGTTTACTAATGGTCCCCTACAATGTAGGTAAAATTGCTGAGGTGCAAAATGTACGGAGAACCTTCACAGCTCATCATGTTACTTGTTATCATGAATAAAGATGACAACACATGACACACTACTGAACATGATAAATTTCTCTGGTGCTCAATCAGAAGTTATAATTGAGGTATGACCCATACTAGAGACAGAACTTACATTACTTCATATAATTACGATTATAGACCTAACAAAGGGTTAGAGGTTGATTACATTCAGAAGGGGACTGTGTTACATTCAGAGAGGGACTGTGTTACATTCAGAGAGGGACTGTGTTACATTCAAAAAGGGATTGTGTTACATTCAGAGAGGGACTGTGTTACTTTTCGTGAGTGTCTGTTACACACAAGGAAAATGCGCTGCATCCAGAAGGTCCGTTACAATCAGAGGGACTCTGTAACAATCAAGGAACGGGTCTGTTACATTTCGGGGGGGAGGGGGTCTGGGTTACAATCAGGACAATACCTATTATTATTTATATTCAGGGAAAAGGTCTGCGTTATATTCCAGGGAGGTACTTGTCATATATATCATTTAAACACATCGAATAACAACACAGCATAAATCAAAGAGGAACGCATCCATAATAAACTCATAAGCGGATGGGAGAAATGAGCACAGGAGGTAACAATGCTAGAGGACACAGTCATGAAACACTATATTTATGTGGGTCATTCTGCACAAGGAGTGGTGCAGGTTCGATCCTCCGCAATAATCGCTAGCTGAAAATGATTAAACAAACAAATAACAGCTAGTAGGTTTGACTTGAGACATTCTAGGTTACATCCTTGAGCATCATAAGGAACAACTTATTTCTATTATACTCAAGAAAAAGGAATAAAC
>NC_091292.1:22677849-22807849 GCF_038502225.1 Cherax quadricarinatus | reverse complement strand
ACCAATCTACCCACACTGGACCAATACCTTAGAGTCCAGCTTGCGCTAGACTTTGATCCAAGGCTGTCAGCTTTCAGAGAGAAGGCATACAGCTTTTCATCTCATCTCCTGCATGCATCAGCCTTACTAGAGATATTAACAATGCAAGGAATTCGCAAGAGCAGGCGAAATATACACAACACTGATCTCTGGCTGAAGGAGACTCGAACCTACGAACCTTGGAACAAGGTACGCAGTGCTTTACCAATCTACCCACACTGGACCAATACCTTCGTAGTTTCCTTAAAGAACTGGGTTCCAGACTCATTGACACCACCAGGGACCCAAGAGCAGCCACTTTCACGTTACAGCGCCTCAGCGTGGCCATCCGGAGAGGAAATGCATGCTGCATTCTGGGCTCGTGTCCGGCTTCGGAGGAGCTGGAGGAGATTCATAACCTTTGATGCATTATACCAATGTATTCATGTTTGTGTTTTCTATCAATGTATTCTGTCTATTAATAAAGTTAGCATGTAGCATAAAAATGTAGGGGGTGGTAGAAGAAAATATTCAAACAGCTCCGCGAAGAACCTTGAGTTTTCCCTGAGGTACGTTTATTGTTTTCTCTGTGGATGAGGGTCCCCAGTAAAGTTCTAGAGGTGGTACCTTCCTATATATATGTATATATATATATATATATATATATATATATATATATATAATATATATATATATATATATATATATATATATATTATATATATATATATATATATATATATATATATATATATATATATATATATATATATATATATATACCCTTATGCATGAAGAGAGGACGTTGAAGAATCGTGGTCCCTTAATGGATTATGACCACTTTTGGAAGGATTCTAAGGGTGATATTTATCAAATCGTGGCGAGTGAA
Source organism: Cherax quadricarinatus (assembly GCF_038502225.1). Taxonomy (NCBI): domain Eukaryota; kingdom Metazoa; phylum Arthropoda; class Malacostraca; order Decapoda; family Parastacidae; genus Cherax; species Cherax quadricarinatus. The sequence goes on along the minus strand of NC_091292.1, from coordinate 22,806,942 downwards.
AATTTTGGTTCACAGCCGACATTGTTTCAGTAATGCAACTTATCACAGCTGCACGAAAATTCAAGTGTAATTTAATCCTTGAACTACTGTAGGTGCAAACGCAAACTTTTAATGAATATACATTGAGACATATGAAGCTTTCCGTGTATATACACATTTTTGCTGGAATTACATTAGTGTATTTCTATTTTTTTTAAATAATTGTATATGGAATAGACGAATGTGTAATAAAATTATCTGAAAACTGTACCCAAACAACATTAAAAGCTAAAATTTATATATTTAAAGCCACTGACATTATCAAAATATATTTTTTTGTATTTTTTTTGTATAGGTATGCATGTATTTATGTATGCAATAAGATCACAGTAAACAGGTGATTTCAAAATATGCAAAACAACCACTCTGAAAGAAATAGAGAAATTCCAAGCGCTTTCGTGACTACTCACATTATCAAGGAACTAATAGTTCCTTGATAATGTGAGTAGTCACGAAAGCGCTTCGAATTTCTCTATTTATTTCAGAGTGGTTGTTTTGCGTATTTATGTATGTATATATGTATTATGGTTATTATTATATTTCTCATTAAAAGTTTAATTATTAATATTATTATTACAGGGAGATAATATGCAATAAGACTATTTTTAAAGTGAAAATTTAATTATGTACCTACAACAAGTCAGTTTCATTTAGGATGAATTTTGGTAAGTAATGAGTAGACGATAATGTGCTCATTTTAGGGCATCAAAAGAATTTTACAATGAAATCAGAAATTTTAGTTTTGAAATTGCAAGTTTGTAGTTTAAAATGCAGTATGCTACCAGAACGAAAATAATATATATCATTGGGAAGTGCTAAATCTGTAAGGGCCATACACCAGCTGGGGAATGGGAGGTAATCAGATTTGACTCGGAGGAGAAAAGTATTGTTCCAATTTCGCTGTTTAAAGAGACTGCTAACATCAAGGCACTTCCGACTTGAAGGGGAAACCAAATGATCCTCACTTTAAAAAGGAAAAGATTTTATTGTTTTTAACAATGTATCTGCTGTTGCTTTGTTTCCGTTGTCAACAGAATCACGGTTAAAAAAAGGACAAAAGTCTACAGACAATGGGGACCTGACAATGGTTTATTGTTGCCGTGGTGAAGGTCGGCTGGTATCCATGCTGTGTATACTCACCTGCAACAACATCACATGTTTAAACAAATCACACAGAAGAGTCGAGGCTGGGACGGTTGGATGGATGAGAGGAAATATATATATATATATATATATATATATATATATATATATATATATATATATATATATATATATATATATATATATATATATATATATATATATATATATATATATATATATATATATATTTCTTCTTTCTTTCAACACATCGGCCGTATCCCACCGAGGCGGGGTGGCCCAAAAGGAAAAACGAAAGTTTCTCCTTTTACATTTAGTAATATATACAGGAGAAGAGGTTACTAGCCCCTTGCTCCCGGCATTTTAGTCGCCTCTTACAACACGCATGGCTTACGGAGGAAGAATTCTATTCCACTTCCCCATGGAGATAAGAGGAGATATACAAGAATAATATATATATATATAATATATATATATATATATAATATATATATATATATATATATGTATATATATATATATATATATATATATATATATATATATATATATATATATATATATATATATATATATATATATATATATATATATATATATATGCAATAAGATCACAGTAAACAGGTGATTTCAGAATATGCAAAACAACCACTCTGAAAGAATAGAGAAATTCCAATCGCTTTCGTGACTACTCACATTATCAAGGATAATGTGAGTAGTCACGAAAGCGCTTGGAATTTCTCTATTCTTTCAGAGTGGTTGTTTTGCATATATATATATATATATATATATATATATATATATATATATATATATATATATATATATATATATATATATATATATATATATATATATATATATATATATATATATATATAGTGCCGAATAGGTAAAACAGGTCAATTAGCAAGAATTCATTTAAAATAAAGTCCTAAAATTTTCTCTTATACGTTTAAAGATATATTTTTTCCATTTATGTTAATGTAAAAATTAATAATTTTGTACGAAAAGTATTTTAGAAAACTTACTTAACCTTATTATAAAAAGCGCAATTTATTTTAGCCTAATCAAACTAGATATATTTTAGTTAAGTTTACAATAATTTAATAAGCAAACACTATGAAATATATTTTTTCATTAGGTTCAGAATGTTTTTTTGCGAAATTACTGCATACACAAATTTTCGCTTGCCTTATTCGGTGAGAAAAACGTTGCTATTTAAGCCAATTCGCAACGTTGCTATTTAAGCCAAATCGGGTAGCATTGAAAATTGGGTTGGGCAAATGTTTTGTTAGTGGGATGAATTGTAAAGGACCTGCCAAGTATGGGCCAACAGGCCTGCTGCAGTGTTCCTCCTTTCTTATGTTCTTATGTTTTAAGTTTTACTTACGCGGCGCGACATTATTTACACACACACACGAAAACAGTAATGAAAAGCTCCTAATATTGATCGGTAAACAACATATTGACACGGAAACAGCAACGGAAATATGTCTCGTCATTACGACCCCCAATTTATGTCATTATCCAAAGAATTTACATATTTACATATTTTGGGCAAACAAGTAAGGTGAAAAACAAAAAAAAGCACTTCAATAGCTTACTGCACCACCATTATCTCCAGCCGAAGATAATGGTGGTGCAGAGTAGAAGGTAATCTCTACAATAGTTGATTAAGTTGTTCCTGTCTAGTAGGTTTAGTGCCAGAACGTGTGACATCAAAGAAAATTCAGCAATAGCACATGCTCTCCATTGTCTCTTCGATAGATTGAAATTTACCTTAGTGTCGGTTAAAGCTGGTTCGATATTTTTTTACTTATAGGGGCAGGTACTGTTGTATGTAACTGAGGAGTCATTCAAGTCGACAATATAGTTAAACAATTTAATATGCTGGAAGAGAGTAGAGTTTTCTTAGCTGAATTTGAAAGAGTATTTATGTTCAACCACTTGTTCATGTAAACAGAGCTCAATCTCACATTAAGCAGTACCGACAAGCTGATGAATACGTCTTCGGACTCACCTCTGTTATAGGCTAAAGGAATCACCGCCTTCTATCAAGGCAAAGGGATTGATCACCTCAGAATTATATTTTCGCGTCTTCTGCTGTCTATTGTGTTATAATCACCTGTAATCGATCGAAGAAATCTTCTGATAGGGGTAAACGTTACTCATCAGTGCCCAGTCTGCCCTAGATAAACAGTTATTGCAGGCGTTGCTGTAGACAACAAGGGCTGTCACAGAGATAATGATCTTATGGCTAGAATAGATGTTAACCAAATTTTTTTAGACAAGAAAAACTGCTTCATAGATAATGGTCTATTTCTTTGCTAAGTTTGTTCCTGGTTTTAATTAATAATAATATTTTTTTTGAGGAGCAGAAACAAATGTTAACGTGAATTCTCGGACAAATTCTCAGTGCACAAAATTCTTTTGGAATTAATTTTACCAGGAATTTTTAAATTTATTCTAACTCATTATAAGATGAATTAGCCATAATTTTATTGAAACTTATCGCTTCTAATTGAGAAACTTTATTACCAGAGTCAACGACGTGTAATAATGAATATGAGACTCGTAATTATTAAGGGTCGAAGAGAGAAATGTTTGATGTTTGGAAGGTGAGAATTGACAGGTGGAGAGGAATGACTGTGATATTATTGCTAGAATTTGTTGCTAGTGTTGATATGCTATGAAATATTGCGTTCAATTTTTTTTTAACGCACCAGCCGTCTCCCACCAAGGTAGTGCAACCCAAAAAAAAGAAGAAAAGCTTTCATAATGTTGTTCTTTTTACATTTAGTAATTTATACAAGAGAAGGTGTTACTAACCTCTTGCTCCCAGCATTTTAATGCGAAACGCATGGTTTACAGAGGAAGGATTCTTCTCCACTTTTCCATGGAGATACGTTTAAACTGTAATTATATTAATTATGTTTAAACACATGGTGAAATCATTTCTCCAAATCAAAGTATTTAACTTCAACATTTGATGAAGTGTGAGCCAAGTAACATTCATGAACTGATTTAGAAAAACTGGTTAGCTAGACTAGGGAACTGGAGGTGGGAAGTACGGTGCCTGCACTCTGAAGGAAGGTTTCGGATGCTGCAGTTTAGAGGGTCATCTCAGCTGTGATGTCAGAACGCTTTTGGGAAGACGATGATGAATGAATGACGGTGCAAGTTTTTTTTGAGTGTTTAAAACAATACCCTTTGCAGGTAATCTATTTCCAGAATTTGATTTTGGTCTACTTATGGTTTACTTTCTGAGTTTGGATAAACGTCTCAAACTGTTTAAACCATATCCCGTTTTCTCTGTATATACACTACATTTAATTTCAAGTTGAATCAAGGTTTGATCTAAGAAAAGTTAGGTTCTTTTCCTTGGATGAAGAACACCTAACCGACATCCAAATGCCTCCTCTGAGGGAAGTGATGTCATTAACAAGGATTTCTTCGGATAGTATACACCATTCTCCTCTACTCTTGCTGTTGAAATAGTATGATGTACACTCTGGGCATCCCTGCTATCATGGTATCCTTGCTGACATGGTACAATGTGTATCCAAAGTATCCCTGCTGGTGTGGAAGCCTGTATAAAATGGGTGTCCCTGCTGGTATAGTAGATGTATATCTGGCGTATTCCTGCTGGCAATTTAGGAAGCGTACCCGGAGTATTCCTGCTTGCATGAATGGATGTGTACCAGGAGTATCCTTGCTTCCATGACGGAAGGAATCCTTCCTCTGTTTGGTTCAAACTTCATAACTTCTCATTCCCCTACGGGTTCATTATTCCAAAATATAACTGTCCAGCAGCTGCTGCTAAGGATAGCACCTCCCATCACGAGATTTGACAACGGCGATACTAGGACGGCAGGGAAGTGCCTCTCCTGGTGCGTTGTGACCTACGCTGGCTTGCATGGAAGTTGTTCTTCCTGGCGCGCTGCGGTCTACTACTGGATAGCAGGGAAGTCCCTCTCCTGGTGCGACCTGCACGCTGGACGGCAGGGAAGTACATCTCCGGGTGCAGCATTTCTGCCTCCCAGGCTGGGCGGCAGGGAATGTGCCTCTCCCAGTGCGCTGCGACCTACTGCTGGACACTTCCTGGTTATCTGCTGTTTGAATTCCGACGGACAATTAGAGAGCAACGAAGCGGGCAGCCTCACCGTCAGTACTGATTTACTGTTGACTAGGGTGCTGCATTCCAGCTGTGTGTGTGTGTGTGTGTGTGTGTGTGTGTGTTTGTGTGTGTGTATGTGTGTTTGTGTGTGTGTGTGTGTGTGTGTGTGTGTGTGTGTGTGTGTGTGTGTGTGTGTGTGTGTGTGTATGTGTGTGTGTGTGTGTGTGTGTGTGTGTGTGTGTGTGTGTGTGTGTGTTTGTTTGTGTGTGTGTGTGTGTGTGTGTGTGTTGTGTGTGTGTGTGTGTGTGTGTGTGTGTGTGTGTGTATGTGTGTGTGTGTGTGTGTGTGTGTGTGTGTGTATGTGTGTGTGTGTGTACGTGTGTGTGTGTGTGTGTGTGTGTATGTGTGTGTGTGTGTGTGTGTGTGTGTGTGTGTGTGTGTGTGTGTGTGTGTGTGTGTGTGTGTGTGTGTGTGTGTGTGTGTGTGTGTGTGTGTGGTAGATGTACAGGGGAAATAGATGAAAGGAGACTTGCTCATGTTTAAAAATCAAGACTGTCATTGCTCTCTACCTCTTAGTTACATGCTTCATCTCGACACTTCAGGAGAACAATAGACAGTTCTTTGTGGTTTTAAGCCATATACATAGTTTACAGTCTCTTCTATAATTTTCTTCCCGCTAGTCAGAAAGGGCACGCTTAATATTTCAGAATACTCCCGTTCGCTGAGTAAGGCACAAATGATTATTTTATTTCGTTTTCGTCAAGTAATTATATGTAAATGTAGCATTATGGGGGGGGGGGTGTCTTGCTGATGGCGAAGGCCTCTTCATCTGAGAAAATGGAACTATCTTCCTTTCGGATAAAATCTGAGTCCCCTATCTCCCCTATCCATCCCACTGCCCAATGCTGTGCCTAAGTCCTGGGCCTGTATAATGGTAATTTGTCTAGATACTCTTTCCTGATTCGTGATTTTCGACCCAGCTTACGTTTTAATTTGTTGATTGTAGCTCACGGGCCAATACCCACTATTGCTCCAATATCTTTATGCTGGGGCCCAGTCCCTGGACCCATTATTTATCTCTGTAATTTTTTGACTACCGTCCACAGGATGGGTATGGGGTGCATAATGAAGATATTAAATTAATTGACTGCTTCGTGGGTTTTGACTTGGACCTAGTGGAAATATAAACACATATGCAGTATAATGTGATCCTTTATTGACAACGTTTCACCCACACAGTGGGCTTTTTCAAGTCACACACAGATCTACCTGGGGTGGAAGGTACGGGAGTATTTATAGTCATGTTCAGAATGTTGAGGTCAGGTGGAGAATGCTGCATCTGATGATCTACCGGGTGGAGTTATAGAGTCTTGGGTAGCTTGGCAGGGGTATTGGACAAGTTGTGAGTAGACCTGCAGTCTTCTATGTTCTTATGTGGGATAGCGATGAAGAAGTTTCCTGGCGAGTGGTTCAGCTATGTTATAGAAGCCGTTGTTCTGGTTGAAATTGTTGGTTATAGAGATAAGCGATGATTCCAGGATTCTTCGGTATTGAGTGTTGTCTTCTGTGGCGATAAGACTTGAGTTTCTGTAGTTAATTAAATGGTTGTGTGAATTGCGATGTTGTACACAGACATTCCTTGTATCGTCAGTCCTACTTGCATATTGGTGTTCTGAAATACGTGTTTGGAGGTCACTTGATGTTTCGCCCACATATAATTTGTTGCAGTCATTACAAGGGATTATGTATACCCCTGCAGAGGATGGAGGCTTGTCCTGTCTACTACTGGTGATGTCCTTGATGGTCGTGGTTGTGGAGGTAGATACTTGGAATGATGTATTGGAAAAGATGTTGGAAACATGTTTGGCAATGGAGTTGGTGGGGAGGACTATGTATCTCTTCTCGGCAGAGTCTTCTCTGGGTGTGTTGAAGATGTTTAATGCCCGCCGTCTGCAGTTTCTGATGAAGTGACGAGGATAGTGGAGTTTAGAAAATACTTGTTCAATTATAGTGCATTCTTCCTCAAGGAACTCATTGCTGCAGATTCTGAGTGCACGCAGGAAGAAGCCTATAATTACACCACGTTTGGTTTTGGTGTCGTGGTGAGAGTAGAAGTGGAGAAGATCGTTTTGGTTGGTGGGTTTTCGATAGACTTTAAAACGAAGTTCGTGGTCAGCTTTGCAGAGCAGAACATCAAGGAAAGGAAGAGTGTTGTCGACTTCTTCTTCAAGTGTGAACTGGATTGAAGGCTCGACCTGGTTGAGCTTGTCTTGGAGAGCTTGAACGTTGAAGCGTTTAGGAGTTATGAGGAGAATGTCGTCAACATAACGGAGCCAGGTGACAGACGAAGGAATAATGGTGGAGAAACGTTCGGCTTCTAGATGTTCCATGTATAGGTTCGCCAGGACCGCACTGAGTGGCGAACCCATGGGTAGTCCAAAAGTCTGCTGAAAGAGGTGATTTTCGAAAGAGAAACACGTAAAGCCAACACATAGTTCAACAAGGTCGATGAAATCGCTGGCTGGAATGGGAAGATCAAGTGAATCGTCAATTTTCCTGCGCAAGAGATCGATGGCTTGTGTAGTAGGTACTTTGGTGAATAGGGAAGTCACGTCAAGGTTGGAAAGTTTCTTGTTCCTGATGTTGATGTTGCGAATGCGATTGAGAAGATCACCCGAGTGTTTGAGATGTGCTGGACTGATAGTGCCCAAACGTTTCTCCACCATTATTCCTTCGTCTGTCATCTGGCTCCGTTATGTTGACGACATTCTCCTCATAACTCCTAAACGCTTCAACGTTCAAGCTCTCCAAGACAAGCTCAACCAGGTCGAGCCTTCAATCCAGTTCACACTTGAAGAAGAAGTCGACAACACTCTTCCTTTCCTTGATGTTCTGCTCTGCAAAGCTGACCACGAACTTCGTTTTAAAATCTATCGAAAACCCACCAACCAAAACGATCTTCTCCACTTCTACTCTCACCACGACACCAAAACCAAACGTGGTGTAATTATAGGCTTCTTCCTGCGTGCACTCAGAATCTGCAGCAATGAGTTCCTTGAGGAAGAATGCACTATAATTGAACAAGTATTTTCTAAACTCCACTATCCTCGTCACTTCATCAGAGACTGCAGACGGCGGGCATTAAACATCTTCAACACACCCAGAGAAGACACTGCCGAGAAGAGATACATAGTCCTCCCCACCAACTCCATTGCCAAACATGTTTCCAACATCTTTTCCAATACATCATTCCAAGTATCTACCTCCACAACCACGACCATCAAGGACATCACCAGTAGTAGACAGGACAAGCCTCCATCCTCTGCAGGGGTATACATAATCCCTTGTAATGACTGCAACAAATTATATGTGGGCGAAACATCAAGAGACCTCCAAACACGTATTTCAGAACACCAATATGCAAGCAGGACTGACGATACAAGGAATGCCTGTGTACAACATCGCAATTCACACAACCATTTAATTAACTACAGAAACTCAAGACTTATCGCCACAGAAGACAACACTCAATACCGAAGAATCCTGGAATCATCGCTTATCTCTATAACCAACAATTTCAACCAGAACAACGGCTTCTATAACATAGCTGAACCACTCGCCAAGAAACTTCTTCATCGCTATCCCACATAAGAACATAGAACACTGCAGAAGGTCTACTCACAACTTGTCCAATACCCCTGCCAAGCTACCCAAGACTCTATAACCCCACCCGGTAGATCATCAGATGCAGCATTCTCCACCTGACCTCAACATTCTGAACATGACTATAAATACTCCCGTACCTTCCACCCCAGGTAGATCTGTGTGTGACTTGAAAAAGCCCACTGTGTGGGTGAAACGTTGTCAATAAAGGATCACATTATACTGCATATGTGTTTATATTTCCACTGTGTCGGTATTTGATACCATTTATTTCCACTTGGACCTAGTTTTGGGTACTGTTATGCAGACCACTCTTATATGGGACATTTCCAGTTCTTAACTTTCCATGTATTTCTAACATATTTGTATATTTTCTAACTGATATGTAGTTTTTTTGTTCTGGTTCGAATTCTGGATTTATATTGTCAACAGCGCCTTGTTATGCACGCCCTCGTTTTTTGCAACTGCATAATTATTCTGATTTGTAGGTTTTGACTTAGATCTAGTTTAGCACTTTGGTGAAAACATCACTTGCAAAGAGAATTTTTTTGTGTGTGTGGATAGGCATCTTTAGTCAGTGAGTGGAGAACCTGTCCACAGGCGAACCATCTCAATAAAGTTTTGCAATTACCGTTTATCACCAATGGTCGGCTTTGCACCCTTTGTCTTCGATTTATTTTGAATTCTATTATATGGTCAGCTCCCCAACCGTATTGACTGAAGTGTGAGAGTTTTTCATACTATGTTGGTTTGGATATGTTTTGAGTTACGTAAAGTGTTGGTTGACTGTTATTGGCAGTGCACTTTTTTTTCTCTACCTTTACATATTGTGGTTACTGTTCGGTCTTGTTTTTAAATATATGAATAGTATCTTTCATATAACCATTTCTTGAATCCGTGAACAATGCCTCTTTTTGTATGACCTATCTATTCAGTGTGACATCTGCTTTGTATAACAGTTACTTTTTCTGTTACCATTATTTGTGTGACCATTGCAGAGTATTTATTTTTCTGTTACGTAAGGCAATTATCTCAATTATCTGTTATTTAACCATTCTGTTCTGTTACCATTGTCTGACATTTTGGACAATTTATTATTATTATTAAAGATTCGCCGGTATTCTCCCGGCCCGGGCCTTTTCCAAGTGGTGGCCCGGCCTTGGCTCCCTCTTTAGGGAGTGTCTGAGACCTAAGTCTCCCATGGGAGGAGGCACAAGTACCTCCTCATCTTTGGGACCAACTGTCCCTAGGCCTAGCCACAAGCTAGGCCTCTCTGGTCTGCCATCCCCGCCACAAGGGGGCTAATGGGAATGACAGTCTTATGAGCTAAAGGCTCGGGCTCAGGCACCTACCCTACCCTAGAAGGGTTAGGCATGGTGTCGATTTGGACAATTCTTTTTCCTAGTGAACAGTGTTTTACAACTCCAATGGGCATAGCGCATTTTTTTTTAATAAAAGGTTAGCAAAAAGAGGGAAATGTATATTAATCTGAAACCAACCTAAGCTAACCGAGAATACGAATTATGAAAATTTCTGTGAAAAATCGTGTGAGAGAAAATACTTGCTGGAAAATTCTCATAATTACACGGAAACCATCTGGCAATGAGGTGACCGAGGAAAAATAGAAAACTTGGAATGGTTAACGTTTATTATTTTTGATGTGAAAATGTGCTGCCAAGAGTGCTATGGGGAACTGGAGATTATATCATTTTATCCGAGAAAGGGCTTCCTTGAATCAAAAGCTCTTCACCTGCATCGAGGTGACCAAGTGAAGGGGATGAAAAAAAATAAATGGAAAGCAAGAAGCACAGGGAGAATGTCTGTTTTTGCAACTCGTCGGCATTTTGTACTTCTTACTCCCAGCAGTGTAATTGTTGTTGCATGCAGTCTGGCATGCAATTGAATTTGTTAAAATAAACTGTCCATTCCTTACGAAGTGTCGAGTTATAGTGGTAGAGTGTGATGGGTGTTTACTATCTCCAGGGAGGAAGGCGATGTGTTGATAAAAGCAAATTAACACTATTCTTCTTCATGATCACTTCATCCTCCAACTTGTGTAGCTTTTGTGAGATGCAACATCCCCCCAGTGAAAAGCAGGGGGCCCCCATGAGTGTCAGAAACCCAAGACTGTTCAACTGCCTCCCAGCATACATAAGGGGGATTACCAATGGGTTTTCTTCAAGAAGGAATTGGACAGTGCATGACCAGCCGGGCTGTGGTTCGTACGTCGGTTTGCGTGTTGCCAACAGTAACAGCCTGGATGATCAGGCCCCTATCCACCTTGAGGCTTGGTCATCGACCGGGCCGCGGGGACGTTGACCCTTGGAATACCCTTCAGGTATACTGCGGGTATAAACGCAAGCTGTAGATTTTACAGTTGTTCCCAAGCTGCAAGACACGAGACTCCTTTTGTTTAATATCATCAATTTCGAATAGTTTTACGAAGATATACGCTAAATAAAATAATCTGCCCTTGTACTGATAAACGTGGAACACAAAAAAATGAATGAAGAGCAATTCAGTAAATAATGCCCTCTCAGATAATGCCCTATTAAATAATGCCTTCTCAATGCCCTTTCAAATAATGCCCTCTCAGACAATGCCCTCTCAGACAATGCCCTCTCAGACAATGCCCTCTCAGATAATTCCCTCTTAAATACTGCCCTCTCAAAAAATGCACTCTCAAATTGTAGAATATGTAGTGAGAGTTTGCTTTAGTCGACAGTTAAGAACTTAGTCTTCTTGATTGACAGAATACATTGCACCCCTGGCAATCGAAGCACTTAAAGCAGAAAGATCAGATCAGCAGCTAGAGGAGCAATCACAAGAACGATAGATTGCTTGCTAAGTTAGAACCGCTCCATTGAAATATATTGTTTTTTCAATGCCGGAACCACTCCCAGAGATCAAAGGCTGGTTAGCTAGTTTTAAACCTTACCGACTACACTTGGGTCATTAAAGCTGTATTTGACATGTACAAATTCAGTCTTCAATAAAAAAAGGATTAAATTAGAAATTTATTGTATGTACATTGAAATATGCAATCCACATTGTAAATACACATCAGCTCAGTATACACATAGACTTGTATTAAAAATATATACAGTGATGTCTGGAATATCTACCATGAAGTGTGAACCAGAGTGTGATTTGCATTTTGCATTATTAATTTAATACTCTGGTAATTGATGTAGCGTTTTTTAATACAGGGTTAAAAGCAGATATATGTTTAACTTGAAATAATTACTGTTCTTAGGTAATGTATTTGGATGTGATGCACTGTGTGTGTGTGTGTGTGTGTGTGTGTGTGTGTGTGTGTGTGTGTGTGCGTGTGTGGCGAAGGTGAGGAGGAGGGTAGAGGGAATGTAGTAACGTGAGGGCATCTGAGAGGTGTGACTGTTAGTAGTGAGGATATCAAACACTTTTTGTGGACTTGTGGGGAAACCATTAAAATGCTGGTGCTGTTACTCTTGGTGGTGTTTCTTCTTCTACTACTACTGCTGCTGCTGCTGCTGCTGTGGGTGGTGGTGGTGGTGGTGCTGCTGCTGTTGCTGCTGCTGTGGGTGCTGCTGCTGCTGCTACTACCCCTATGCTGGTCCGGCTCCAGTGGGTTAAATTTTCGGGATAAATTCGGGTCAACGAGACAGACATCTGTCAGTGGAGAGTCACTAATGAACAATCTTGACTTTATACCCTGACTAGTAAGAGGGGAATAACAGCGCTTTTCTCTCTCCCCATCCTCTCTCTCTCTCTCTCTCTCTCTCTCTCTCTCTCTCTCTCTCTCTCTCTCTCTCTCTCTCTCTCTCTCTCTCTCTCTCGCTCGCTCGCTCGCTCGCTCGTACTCGCTAATTGGTTGCGCCCTCAAACGTCGGAAGGAACGTGGTGACATAAGGCTTGGTATTTATTAATGAAAGTTGGGTTTATGAACAGTTTGTTGTAACCCTTTTATATATAATATAACAGTAGTTATTTAGTGGGAACGAGCTAGCTGTATTTCCCTGTCGAATTTCGTCATATATTATGGTTTCCCTGTCACATTTCATTTCACAAAATAGATTTTATATACTGTATCATGTAATGAAACCTGTCCGCCTGAACTGGAGGACTTTAGAGAGGCGATGTGGATATCGTAAAGCATTCCGTCTCTCTGGATGGACTATCACACACAGGGAGAGAAATGGAATTTAAGATGTTCTCATCGCAGAGAGAGATAAAGTAAAAATTTAATATAGTATTATACATAGACATAAATGTACATAGTTATTCTAGTATAAATCCATAAACCTTGTAACTCCGAGAAAATTAGTTCCAACATCAGGAACTTGATATATTTAACTGAAGCTTCGTAATACCGAGGAAATTTAGTCTAAGGAAAAAATAGAAGAATTTATTACGGGCTGCTTCACCCCAGCTGGTGTTGACAAATTGGCCTGGAAGGGACTGCTCAACTCTCGCTAGTGCTGACACAGTAGGCAGGGAGGAAGGTTCCCAGTGCCTGACTATTTCATCCCAGCTGGACCTTTCCTGACACAGTGGCCAGGGAGGGAGGTCCCGTGTGCCTGACTCGGCTATATTTCTGCTTAACTACTACCGCAGCCCTTCCTTTGTTCTTACAGTAACGTGAGATAATGAACTTCCGAGACTGAACGACACGTTCGCTTCTGCCAGACGTATCCACCAATGGGATAATTATAGGGAAATGTAGATTAATATTCGTTAGCGAAATCAAACCTAACGTAACCTACACTATCCGAGAATAAATATTAAGTTTTTGCTAGTCAGTTCGAACACGCAGAAATGCACGAATGGCAATTCGTCAAAAAACTGTCATTTTTACAAAGTAATTGAAGAACAAATTGACTACTGACAGTCATCTGTGAAGCAGGACCCCGTGTGCCTGGCTCTGTTTTGTTCCTACTGAACTTCTGCCCTCTCAGTACTCCTTGAAGTTCACCGGACAATTAGGAAGTAACGAGGCGTACGGACCCTGTCAGTGCTGATGTATCTGGGAGTGGAGATCGTCGCTTTATAGCGCGCTGCTGTTCTGGGATTGGTACTCGGTCTAATATATCCATACCTTGTTTTTGCAGATAGCACCTGTAGCCTTTCCATGACTTTAGTTTAAATTTTAACAGGGGATAATATCAGCAAATTAAGTCTGAAGTTATAAGATTTTCTAACAAGAGTCTCTCTCACTCTCACTCTCACTCTCACTCTCACCCTTCTCTCTCTCCCACGCACTCCCTTGCCCTGGTCGTCAGCTACACAGGTAGCAGCTGCACTGATGATAACTGTATGAAGGATATGGCTAGATGATCTGGGCTTAGCATGTCCAGCACTCAGAACCTTGACATTAATATACATACGTGCCTGTCTCACCCACACACACACACACACACACACACAACTGAATTTCCAGGAAATAAATGCCAAATTGTTGATCAATCCACTACAAATAACATGATATACATAAAAATCACAAAGTGCATCCCAAGGACAACTCTTTGGGGCAAAGTTTCCGTCCAAGTCGATCTAGAAGTGAGATAGATTGAAAAATTTTGAAGCCATCCACGGCATATATAATGTTCGTAAATATATACATAACTTTCAGATATCTGAACCAGGAAGCATTATGAAGGACTAGTACTTAAATATGTGGCTCATGCAGTCGTTGATTTGTCTTCTCATCTATCAGACAGACAAGCATTTAAAAAAATTAAATGTTTACTACAATGTTGGTTACAGAACTAAGATATGAAATCTGAAGACATGAGAGAGCAAGACGTTTCATGAATACCGCTGAACCAGAGAAGTTATCATAGTTGATATTCATAAACTAAATACAGGGACTGACTCTCTGATACAGAAGGTTATAGAAAAGTAAACATAGAAAATATGTTTTCAAATAAAAATTGGGATCATTCTGTGTTACAAGGTCACCTTCCTGTGGCTAGGGCTTTCTGGCATGGCCATTGTTCTTGTGAGGAGTCAATTTACTCATTTTTGACGTAAATTTGCTTTGGCTAATGACCAATCTCTTCGATCGAATTATTTATATTGTTTGGACTGCTACAAATAGGCATAAGACTGTTTTTATTATATTGTTGTTACATTTTCAGTATTACGTCAGGAAATTAATCACGATAGCAGCAACTTCGTATTGTACATAAATGGTAAAAAATACCGACAAGAAGAAAATTAGACACGCGTGCGACATCTAGTTCTCTTCATTGTAGACGTTTCGCCAACCATTGGCTTTATCAGTACAATAAATAAAAAAAGGCACAATACCGCGACTGGAACGATACACAAATAACCCGCACATAAAAGAGAGAAGTTGGAGAGAATATGACGCTTAACTGCGGGGTCCATAAATAATAAAAAAAGGCACAATACCGTGACTGGTTATTTGTGTATTGTGTATTTATCAATACAAATTCAAGAACATAATTGGAAGACAGTAGAACTATATACAAAATATGAGGTAAACGGTCCCTCAGCCTTGGAGTTGACGAAGAGCAACGTAGTCGTGAAGAGTCTGAAGCACAGGCAAGATAGCTGGCGCTTATATATTTGCGTCAGGTGGTGAGGGAGGGTAGCAGACGAAGACATCGTCATTGGTAGGCGAGATTCCCCAGTGGAAGTAGGTCATTCCTGAAAGGCGGGTCAGTTGTAGTTAAGAAGGTTGTGGATATGTCCTCTGAACCAAGATTCCATGATGTTGCAGTGTCTGCAATGGTATACAATACCATGAATGGTATACAATACCGAAAAGATGAAAATTAGACACTTGCAACATCTGGGTATCTTTATTGTAGACGTTTCGCCAACCAATTATGTCGTTGAATATGTGTGGATAAAGCCACTGGTTGGCGAAACGTCTACAATAAAGATACCCATATGTTGCACATATCTAATTTTCAAACTGGTATTGATATCAGCATACTATTAAAGATAGCTCAAAATTGGAAACACCAGAAATTTAATAAAGAAATTTGTAGTTTTTTGTCAATAGCACAGTTACCAAATAGTCCTGCTAGAGTGTTTTGTAAATCATAAAACTCAGTTGAACCCTGGACAACACGAAAAAAAAATCATTAAGACGGTAATAAGCAAGTGAAATACTTGCTTATTACTACTAAGTACCTTCCAAGGATTCACAAGCATATATAACAATATCTAACAAGTCTTAATATTAAGCCACACCAGATAACGGGTGAGCACAGGGAAGAGTCAGAGACGGGGCTCGACACCTAGGGACACAACTAGGAGAGTACATGGACAACAAAGTTCGCTGATTCAACACTAGGGAACCGAGTCAGCTTGTCTAGGAGGCAATAGGATTAGGCGGTTGACGACCCAGAAAGGCTTGCTTTAGCATTGTCTCTAAACTAAATAGATCTAGAAAGGAATAAATGTGGGGTCTCCATGAAAGCAAGATTTCCATTTGTGCTAACCTTTACCTTCCGCGCTGGGCAAGAGAGAGAGAGAGAGAGAGAGAGAGAGAGAGAGAGAGAGAGAGAGAGAGAGAGAGAGAGAGAGAGAGAGAGAGAGAGAGAGAGAGAGAGAGAGAGAGAGAATACGTAGGATTAAGCATCGATTAACAAGTAGACCAGCATATACAATATATAATTACTCCCTTAAAATGATTTTAGATTGTTTAATCTTCAATAACGGGGTGTATCTTAATGAAGAAAAAAAAGAAAAAAATCAGAAAGAGGAAGACAAGTGGGTGAGCTAGGAGCAACTTTCTTTAAATTAAGAAGGGAGCATCAATTTATATCTGAAGGAAGTTAACAGAACGAGCTGAACTGTTAAGGCTGAAGACAGTAACCTAGATAGTGTACTTGCGTTAAAAATGACAAGGATGTGCGTCAAGAACTCAAGGAATTATTTAAGAGTGCTGTCTTAACTAAACAAGATACAACTGCTGCCGCTATTACTGATGCTGTTTATGTTGCTGTCTTGCGTGAAATAACGCTGTTGGTGGGAGTGGTACTACTACCGCTGCTGGTGCTATTACTGTACTACTACTGTTGCTCCTACTGCTTCTGTTACTACTGATACTATTACTACTACTAGTGCTGCTGCTTTTTCTATTGCTGTTGTTACTACTGCTGCTGATGCTGCTACTGTTACTGCTGTTGTTACTGCTGTTTACCGTGTGTTAGAACACCTACTGCTTCTACTGCTCTGTTTTTTCAGCTGCTGCTGCTGTTGTTGCTGCTGCTTCTGTTGTTGTTGCCTCTGCTGCTGCTGCTGTTGCTGCTGCAGCTACTTCTACTGCTGTTGCTCTTCCTGTTGATGGGCCGCTTTTGGCGAAATGGACTAGACTAGCAAAATGAGACTGAAGGCGGTGCGAGACTAAGATAATGAGTTTTCAGGATTTGTGAGCCTTGGATAATGAGTCCTTTAGGAATGAGCGATTAAGGAGATGAGTCTCCAGGCTGTGGGAGATTAAGGTAGTGGGATTTTCCAGTCAGCGAGTGAGATGAACACCTGAGTCAGTCCTCAGAGGTCGCACACCAAGAATGGCTGGAAGGCAGTGTGTCGATAAGATCTGTAATTCGAAGACACGGCACAGGGGAAGCTTTAATTAAGACGTTTCGCTCAAGGATAAAGCTCTCCTTAAGGAAACGTTGTTTTAATGAAGGCTTTCTCCTCTCTGTGTCTTTGTATTACACACCGAAAATGGCTAAGAGCCTGAGATAAAAGGATCAGTTAAAGTGATGGCAAGAATAAAGCTGTGATGGAGTTTCCTGAGCTACAGCAGGCAGTGAGTGGCGCACCTGAGTGTCCTGGGATGCAGCAGGCAGTGTGTGGCGCATCGGAGTTTCCTGGGTTGCAGAAGGCAGTGTGTGACGTACCGGAGTTTCCTGGGTTACAGCAGGCAGTGTGTGGCATTTTCTGGGTTGCAACAGGCAGTGTGTGGAGTTTCCTGGGTTACAGCAGGCAGTGTGTGGTGCACCGGAGTTTCCTGGGTTACAGCAGGCAGTGTGTGGCATTTTCTAGGTTGCAACAGGCAGTGTATGGAGTTTCCTGGGTTGCAGCAGGCAGTGTGTGGTGCACCGGAGTTTCCTGAGTTACAGCAGGCAGTGTCTGGCATTTTCTGGGTTGCACAGGCAGTGTGTGGAGTTTCCTGGGTTGCAGCAGGCAGTGTGTGACGTACCGGAGTTTACTGGATTCCAGCAGGCAGTGTGTGGTGCATCAGAGTTTCCTGGGTTACAGCAGGCAGTGTGTGGTGCATCGGAGTTTCCTGGGTTACAGCAGGCAGTGTGTGGCATTTTCTGGGTTGCACAGGCAGTGTGTGGAGTTTCCTGGGTTGCAGCAGGCAGTGTGTGACGTACCGGATTTTCCTGGGTTACAGCAGGCAGTGTGTGGTATTTTCTGGGTTGCACAGGCAGTGTGTGGAGTTTCCTGGGTTGCAGCAGGCAGTGTGTGACGTACCGGATTTTCCTGGGTTACAGCAGGCAGTGTGTGGTATTTTCTGGGTTGCAACAGGCAGTGTGTGGTGCGCATTTGTATGTTCATCTGGAGTAAGTTGAAAGCCTTTCACTGTTCATAGCATATATCTGAAAGCTGTTTCAACTTTCGTCAATACCATACGAGTTTCTTACATCTTCATAATTTACATTTGATCATATAGTCTATACTCGTGTGCCTTTTACCTGCCGGAAGCAGTTCACATGGTGCAGTGCATATTACGTTAATGTTTTCCTTGATTTTTGTCTTTTCTTCTTTCTATTTCGTGTCACTTACGTATATTAATTAAATACAACTCTTTCATGTCGGTCTACCTACTCAAATTATTCAAGTGTTCGTATAGAAACATACACTCGATTTTATTACTTATATTGTACTGGGCTTCATATGTTCCGAGAAACTCTGTATTTACACAAGACAATGCTAATGTATAGATTTATGTTTCATATGGAAAACCATTTATGGAAATTTTAAATGATATTGGGGCAATTACTTTTCCTTGTATTCCATTAGTGGTATAAAATAGAGGGTGTATGTGTGGATGGGTGCATGTCTGATTAGATGATCCAATTAAGGCAATATGGAATATAGCCGAAGAAACCTGCCATTCCATTTCTGAAACTGAATTCTCTAGTTCTACACCAGGGCAGTGTTGTAAGCTGGTTGCAGGTGTAGTTGTATTTCTGATGAACTAGTGGCTAGTAGACGACCCTTCACACTGGCCAGCGCCAAAATGTACATAGCAATGCTTATTTGATGATGCTGTTAATGGACACTTACCGTCGTGAATGTGGTGGACTATGTTGCTCCGGGAGGACTCCCTGAGATACTTTGAGTCACAGATCTACATCCGGGTCTGTCCACGTGACAAGCTACCGATTTGTTATGCGATCAACCGAGAAGGGGTCTAATTCGCGTTGTAACGTCTTATAGAATGTTAGAAAACTTCACTGCTCTAGCCTAGAGTAGGGTAAGTAGCTCCCGAATAGGGGTTTTGTGACTAAAGCCTAGGTGACCGGCATGGGTAGGTGTGCCCTCGTGGGTGCCTTGTCAAAAATCCACTGTTGTCAGTTTGTGTAGGCTGTGAAAAGTGATTGTAGATACTAAACCAAATAACTGAATGTCTAACTCTAGCTTAGCTTAAATACTTACATAAGAAGTACTTTATTTTTAGCCTATAGAGGCTTCATTACCAGTCTTAAAAATGAAAATTGCACAAAGAAATATGGGAACGTCGAGTACGCATACTGTGGTACACTGCTTACCCTGACGAAGGCGTCTGGTGCTGCCTCAAACCCCCTCCTTTTGCCCCCTACTTAGGAGGTCTAACGGTTTGGGAAATGAGTCAACTTCCCTGATTTTTACACTAGTAGCAGTTTCCCCATGAGAAGGTTTTTCTTTCAACACTGTTTTCAGTGTTGTCTCTTTCATAAAACTTCGTGTGTATTGTGATTAGTTGCCTTTTAAATCCACTGACATACGCATTTCTGTATAACGTATTCATGGGGAATTCTGTCGAAAGTGGCTTTCGACATGCTTAAAAAAGAGATGTCCTAATGTTCCCTATTGTCATATTTACATTAAAACATGTAAGCTATACATGCTTTCTGACAAAGGCTAACTACTTTCCCTCCCGTCAGACATGCAATGGACACCTGTTGAAATCACTCTCCCGTATCTACAGTTTCAGAACCTCTGAATCAACCATTTTAGCACAGTCTCAGGCTTTACTGTCAGTCCCAGGCTTCCCTGTCAGTCCAAGGCTTTCCTGTCAGTCCCAGGCTTATCCGTCAGCCCTGGGCATCCCTGTCAGTCCCAGGCTGCTCTGTCAGTCCTAGGCTTTCCTGTGAGTCCCAGTCTTCCTTGTCATAAAAGTATCACTCAGGGAAGATGTGTTTTACAGACAGTGTGTGCGGTACATGCATCCTTGTGGTTGGCTCAGCCTTTTACTCACCAATTCTCTGCGCCACCTATAATTCAGGTTCCTCTCCTGTCAGTGCAGCATCTTGGCAATAACCATTCTAGAATTTCTGCACTAACAATTCCAGCACATCTGGATCAACAAAAGAAGCACATTTATTTCATCCATTCATGCACATGTAAAAACTTTTCCAGTACCTCTGCATTAATTCCGGTGCTTTTAGTATTATAGTTTTCAAACAATTTATTTTTTAATCTCTTCCAACGTTTCTTACATCCATTCACATGCACACACAAACACGCACACTCACACACACACACACACACACACACACACACACACACACACACACACACACACACACACACACACACACACACACACATACACATGTATAAATGCAGAACAACCAGTGAACTTCCTGTTTACTATTATCTTACTGCATATATGTATATATATATATATATATATATATATATATATATATATATATATATATATATATATATATATATATATACATATATATATATATATATATATATATATATATATATATATATATATATATATATATATATATATATATATATATATATATATATATATATATATATATATATGACGTCGAATAGGCAGAACTCAGATCTCGGCTTAAATAGCAACGCTCATCTTGCCATATAGGACAGTGTGGAGAAAGTTTCTCCAGGAGTGGGGTATCAGCCCCTTTCAGCCCTTTTGGCCCCTTTCAGCCCTGAGGGGCCCAGCCCTCTCAGAAGGGACAAATATCTTGTTTACTGCTACAGCGAGTAATTGATCGCAGATGCAGTATGAGTATGCGACGTGTTCAAGCGTCCGCCGCTCCATGCAGTCCAGTGTTGCAGAGTGTATTTTAGTAAGAGACAGTACATCTCTTACTTTTGCAGGACAATTAAGGAAAATCCTGCTCCCACTTTATTACCATAGTAAAGATAGTGTATATTGTTGTCTATGCTTAAGACAGCAAGAAACAAACATTCTGCTTGTTTCATCGAGGAAGTGGCAAGGAAGCAAAAGTACTAGGTCTGCTTTTCTTTTGTGCTGGGGGCAGTGACGGCGTGGGGCGTTGTGGTGTCTTCAGATTACTTTTGACTCTACTGAGAGTGACACTGACGCCAGGATAACCAACAAAGAACGATCTGTGCGTTAGTGTGAACAAAGTCTCTCACAAAACACAATAAACACTTAAGAGAAGTGTGATCAGCTTCTTTAGTGATAAAATGGTGAACAATAAAGACAAATCTTGTGGAACATAGTGTATCAGTGTGCGTATTTCTAGACTATGGAAGATGTGGACATCCAAGGACACTTCAGCTTCTATCAAGTCACCGATATCTGTCGAAGGTGTGAAGAACACCATAGCTCACGCTGCAAGAGCAAGGTAGGTTACAGATTTCTTGTAGTACAGGGGACTGTGCAGTTCTTGAGTCTTCTTGAGTCGCAAGGAGTTTGTAATCAACCTATAGTCGGCAGTAAGGTGCAGACTTTTGAGGTCACGCAAGCAAGTTTGTCAGCCATCAGTGAATGAAATATGCTGACATAACACCCCCTAGGGGTAAATTATTGTTTACATAATATGATCTATTCCAGCCCATTGAGAGATGATCATGACAACAATTCAAGACCTCGTTTGCAGGGGCGGCTGTATAGACGATTTGCTGTCTTTTATCAGCTATGTGCTCCCTATATTTAAATTTATAAATTATATCTTAGTTGGTAAAACCATTTCTCAACAACAAGTAAAAATTTGTGTATGCAATAATTTCGCCAAAATCATTCTGAACCTAACGGAAAAAATATATTTCACTGGGTTTGTTTAGTATTAAATTACTGTAACCAAATCTAAAATATATTTAGTTGGGTTAGGCTAAAATAAATTGCTCTTGTTGTAATAAGGTTAGGTAAGTTTTCTAAGATTCTTTTGGTGCAAAATTATTTTTTTTATATTAACATTAAAGAAAAAATATATCTTTAAATTTATAAGAGAAAATTTCAGGAAGGACTTAATTTTAAATGAGTTCTTGCTAATTGACCAGTTTTACATATTCGGCACTACATATATATATATATATATATATATATATATATATATATATATATATATATATATATATATATATATATATATATATATATATATATATATACATACATATATATATATAATATATATATATATATATATATATATATATATATATATATATATATATATATATATATATATATATATATATATATATATATATATAATCGTGCTAAATAGGTAAAATTGGTCAATTTGCAAGAATTCATTTAAAATTAAGCCCTTTCTAAAATTTTCTCTTATATGTTAACAGATATATTTTTTTTCATTTATGTTAATGTAAAAATTAATAATTTTGTTCCAAAACAACCTTAGAAAACGTACCTAACCTTATTCTAAGAAGCGCAATTTAATTTAGCCGACACCAACTAAAAATATTTTAGATATGCTTACAATAATTTAATAATAAACACAATGAAATATATATTTTTTTCGTTAGGTTCAGAATGATTTTTGTGAAATTATTACATACGCAAATTTTCTTTTGCCTTATTCTGCAAGAAGAGAGCAAGTTTTACCTATTCGGCACGACATTATATATATATATATATATACATACACACACATATATATATATATATATATATATATATACATATATATATATATATATATATATATATATATATATATATATATATATATATA
Organism: Cherax quadricarinatus; assembly: GCF_038502225.1. Classification (NCBI taxonomy): domain Eukaryota; kingdom Metazoa; phylum Arthropoda; class Malacostraca; order Decapoda; family Parastacidae; genus Cherax; species Cherax quadricarinatus. The sequence continues at coordinate 22,783,839 of NC_091292.1, read as the reverse complement.
TATATTATATATATATATATATATATATAAATAATAGTAACAGGTAAATATTTACTACTTATCCCTAAAGTAAGTTGATGGTCATCAGACTATTGACTTAATATAGAGGTCGAGATTAATTTTAATATTCAAGAAAAAGGCCCATGAATTAAGTTACAAAATTTTGAGAAAATACAGGAGATGGAGATGTGCCTTGATACTGGTGAAGAACTCTTGATCTAAGTAATTAGAGCTACACTTCAATTCCTAGGATCATGCCTCATTACATTACATTCATAGATGCTGAATGACTCATTGAATAATGTAATATAACATATTCTTGGACTGTGACCTTACAGATTCAATATTCAGTTCTGGATATTTGGTTTAAATAACATATTCTTTTCCCATGAAGTATATATAATACCTCTCCAGCAGGATTTATCAACATGAAGATCCACGATTTATTCTTGGAATAACCCGATAACTTTACAGCTGTGACGAGTGAGAGAGACTCCAAGGGCCCTCGGGGCCCAGGAGAGAGAGAGAGAGAGAGAGAGAGAGAGAGAGAGAGAGAGAGAGAGAGAGAGAGAGAGAGAGAGAGAGAGAGAGAGTCTTGTCTGCTTCAGGATTGTGACTTGCGACACCCGGCAACTCCTGGGAATTATCTTTTTCTCTGGGTACAGCGAAGAGATTACTCAGTTTTCCATCGCCTACTGGAAACACTGGGAGCTGCAAAGTCGGATGAGAAATTCTCGGAAAGGTATTTGGGGATCTTAAAACCTGAACCATTGGATGGTGCTTTTCAAATTCTCGAAGGTGAATGTACGAACGTGAGAGGTGAAATGAAAATGGCTTTCAAATGAAAAATATTTATTGGCAGTGATATATTTTAAATGGAATATAAAAAGAATTATATGTAAAGGTAGGTTTGCACCCAAAACATCAATTTTACTTTGTTAATACTTCACATCTTCCCGAATAGTACTGATAAAAATTTATTTAATTAAAATATGCATTGAGGGGTAGTTAATTATCCCAGATACTCGTTAAGGGTTAGGAGGTCAAAACTCAATACAACGCCACCAAGTTATGGCTTTATATTTTAAGTTAGGAAATCGAAACTCCAAGGAGTTTTTAAGGTGATATTTCAACCTACGAGCCTTATCACACAGTACACCACATGTAAACAAAACTCGTTAATATGTTTAGGATTGAATCCAGATTCAGCCTTAATGTCCCTGGAAAGAAAGTTTAAGTTTTCAATCGTCAGTATTTCAATGAGATTATTATTATTGTTATTATTATCAGTATGGTACACATCAGTATAGTACACACACATATAGTACCCAGCAATATAGTACACATGAATATTTAGCACATGAACATAATACACATCAATAATACATTAACATAGTGCTCCTCAGTGTAGTATTCACTGGTGTGTCCCACACATTTAACACTGATAATAACAAAACTCACACGAAAAAGTAATTACAAGAAATAAAAATAGAAAAAATAAAGTAATAAAAGTGCAAAACAGCATTGAAGAATGATTATGGAAATAAAACACTGGAACCAAAACGCTTATGCGAAAATAATATCTGCAACTTTGAGAACATTCATGTTGCTTATCAGTAATGCACTATTTGCCGTCTCTTGAAGGAAGGAAGGAAGGAAGGAAGGGAAACGTTGGTGGTGGACTGCAGCAGTGGTAGTAGTTGACAGCAGTGTTGGGGGTGGTGGGCGTCAGCTGGGGTTGTACCGTTCGTGGGTGATGTATTTCCTGGCTAAATACATCGCCACATTTGCATCACCACCGTGTTGTCCGCCGCTGACTGCTCCACACACTCACCACTTCTACGTCAAGCGAGGGAGAACCCTGATGCCGACGAAGAGCTCTTGATGTAAGGAGGAGGAGGTACCCTTCGCATACCTAATTACTTCCTAAATATAATAATAATGATAATGATGATAAAATTAATAATAGCTATTACTCCACTTTCGGTTCGAAATTTAACAAAATCCCTTAATATTATCTTATGTTAACGCAAAGTTATTAAATTAATGATAAAAATTATATTTTAAGTTTTATTAAGAGAAATTGTAGAATAAATTAAGTTAAAAATAATTTTATATTCTCTTAGAAACGATCACATCGCAAAACTTAAGAAGCGGGCTTATCTAACTATAAAATTCTGACCCTGAAGCCTTATTCTACCATAACAGTATCATCAGTCATAATCTCTCTCTCTCTCTCTCTCTCTCTCTCTCTCTCTCTCTCTCTCTCCCTGAAATTAAATGCTATTTAGGGGGTTGGAACCAGTGGTGGCTAGGTGGAAACCTTGCACTACTATAGCATAAGTTATGAAACACAGATTAGAACCTAATCCGTGTGTCTTGATGCACTACACTGTTCCTCTGAGTACGTCCAGAAGCAATAATTACAGGTAGATAATATAAATGAGACCAAATGGTCTTGTGTGAAAGTTTGGATGGACGCTTCTGTAATAATTATGCTTATGTATAGAATACTATTATACTCGTATACCTTTATCCTTACTCCATAAGATGTTCGTTATATTAAACTTTCTATTCAGTTTATTTAAGATATAGTATTCAGCAAAACTTAAAATTATTGTATTATATTTAATTTTGTTTATTTTACTGGAGGAATCAATTTCAAGTTTATGGATCAATTTTCATCTCGTCTGTGCTGTGACATAACTGTTTAATCTAACATTAATATCATATACATCAAAAGTGCTCTTCAAAACTCTGAAAACTAAAATTTCTGTTCACTAGGGACTGTAAGACTGAAGCAAAACAGCATTTTTTTAAAAATTAGACGTGAGTCTGAGAATGATCATAGATTATATCAACATCATTTTAGAATTATTGATAAGGGTACAATATACGTTAAATATAAAAGGTCTCGGGAAGTTTATATTTGGAACAGTTTGCACCAGGAAACATATTTACCCTTATTTATCCAATAACTGTCTTGCTAGAAGAGTGCGGACGTTACGTTGGATATGATTGAATAGCTGCATCCTCAACTCTCCTTCAGAGTACAGGAACTGTACTTTCTACTTTTAGAAGACAAATCTATTAAACTCACACACACACACACACACACACACACACACACACACACACGGGGCCAGGAGTTGAGTCTCGACCCCAGCAACAACAATTAGGTGAGTACACACACACACACACACACACATGCATGAGCCAGAAGAGCTCATGCATGCAGGGCAAAGCTCCTGATCATGGGTGACTTTAACCACAAGGAGATCGATTGGGAGAACTTGGACCCACATGGGGGCCAAGATACATGGAGGGCTAAGATGATGGAGGTGGTACTGGAAAACTTCATGTGCCAACACGTAAGGGACGCTACAAGAGAGAGAGGAGAGGATGAACCAGCAAGGCTGGACTTAGTATTCACCTTGAGTAGTGCAGATATCTAGGACATCACATATGAAAGACCCCTTGGGGCCAGTGACCATGTGGTTTTAAGCTTCGAATACACAGTAGAACTACAAGCGGAGGGAGAAGCAGGAAGGCCAGGACGAATGAAGTCAAACTACAAGAAAGGGGACTACACAGGAATGAGGAACTACCTGAACGGGGTTCAGTGGGACAGAGAACTGGCAGGGAAGCCAGTTAATGAGATGATGGAATATGTAGCAACAAAATGCAAGGAGGCTGAGGAGAGGTTTGTACCCAAGGGTAACAGGATTAATGAAAAAGCCAGGATGAGCCCATGGTTTACCCAAAGGTGCAGGGAGGCAAAAACCAAGTGTGCTAGGGAATGGAAGAAATATAGAAGGCAAAGGACCCAGGAGAATAAGGAGAACAGTCGTAGAGCCAGAAACGAATATGCACAGATAAGAAGGGAGGCCCAAAGACAATATGAAAATGACATAGCAGCGAAAGCCAAATCTGACCCGAAACTGTTGTTCAGCCACATCAGGAGGAAAACAACAGTCAAGGACCAGGTAATCAGGCTAAGGAAGGAAGGAGGAGAGACAACAAGAAATGACCGTGAAGTATGTGAAGAACTCAACAAGAGATTCAAAGAAGTGTTCACAGAGGAGACAGAAGGGACTACAGAAAGACGGAGAGGTGGGGCACACCACCAAGTGCTGGACACAGTGCACACAACCGAGGAAGAAGTGAAGAGGCTTCTGAGTGAGCTAGATACCTCAAAGGCAATGGGGCCAGATAACATCTCCCCATGGGTATTGAGAGAGGGAGCAGAGGCGCTATGCGTACCCCTAACAACAATATTCAATACATCTATCGAAACAGGGAGATTGCCTGAGGCATGGAAGACAGCAAATGTAGTCCCAATCTTTAAAAAAGGAGACAGACATGAAGCATTAAACTACAGACCAGTGTCACTGACATGTATAGTATGCAAAATCATGGAGAAGATTATCAGGAGAAGAGTGGTGGAACACATAGAAAGGAATGATCTCATCAACAGCAGCCAACATGGTTTCAGGGACGGGAAATCCTGTGTCACAAACCTACTGGAGTTCTATGACATGGTGACAGCAGTAAGACAAGAGAGAGAGGGGTGGGTGGATTGCATTTTCTTGGACTGCAAGAAGGCGTTTGACACAGTTCCACACAAGAGATTGGTGCAAAAACTGGAGGACCAAGCAGGGATAACAGGGAAGGCGCTACAATGGATCAGGGAATACTTGTCAGGAAGACAGCAGCGAGTCATGGTACGTGGCGAGGTGTCAGAGTGGGCACCTGTGACCAGCGGGGTCCCGCAGGGGTCAGTCCTAGGACCAGTGCTGTTTCTGGTATTTGTGAACGACATGACGGAAGGAATAGACTCTGAGGTGTCCCTGTTTGCAGATGACGTGAAGTTGATGAGAAGAATTCACTCGATCGAAGACCAGGCAGAGCTACAAAGGGATCTGGACAGGCTGCAGACCTGGTCCAGCAATTGGCTCCTGGAGTTCAATCCCACCAAGTGCAAAGTCATGAAGATTGGGGAAGGGCAAAGAAGGCCGCAGACGGAGTACAGTCTAGGGGGTCAGAGACCACAAACCTCACTCAAGGAAAAAGATCTTGGGGTGAGTATAACACCAGGCACATCTCCTGAAGCGCACATCAACCAAATAACTGCTGCAGCATATGGGCGCCTAGCAAACCTCAGAACAGCATTCCGACATCTTAATAAGGAATCATTCAGGACCCTGTACACCGTGTATGTTAGGCCCATATTGGAGTATGCGGCACCAGTTTGGAACCCACACCTAGCCAAGCACGTGAAGAAACTAGAGAAAGTGCAAAGGTTTGCAACAAGACTAGTCCCAGAGCTAAGAGGTATGTCCTACGAGGAGAGGTTAAGGGAAATCAACCTGACGACACTGGAGGACAGGAGAGATAGGGGGGACATGATAACGACATACAAAATACTGAGAGGAATTGACAAGGTGGACAAAGACAGGATGTTCCAGAGATTGGACACAGTAACAAGGGGACACAGTTGGAAGCTGAAGACACAGATGAATCACAGGGATGTTAGGAAGTATTTCTTCAGCCACAGAGTAGTCAGTAAGTGGAATAGTTTGGGAAGCGATGTAGTGGAGGCAGGATCCATACATAGCTTTAAGCAGAGGTATGATAAAGCTCACGGCTCAGGGAGAGTGACCTAGTAGCGATCAGTGAAGAGGCGGGGCCAGGAGCTCGGACTCGACCCCCGCAACCTCAACTAGGTGAGTACAACTAGGTGAGTACACACACACCATCTTAATAAGGAATCGTTCAGGACCCTGTACATTGTGTACGTTAGGCCCATATTGGAGTATGCGGCTCCAGTTTGGAACCTACATCTAGCCAAGCACGTAAAGAAACTAGAGAAAATGCAAAGGTTTGCAACAAGACTAGTCCCAGAGCTAAGGGATATGTCCTACGAGGAAAGGTTAAGGGAAATCGACGTGACGACACTGGAGGACAGGAGAAGTGGAGGGGACATGATAACGACATATAAAATACTGAGAGGAATTGACAAGGTGGACAGAGACAGAATGTTCCAGAGATGGGACACAGCAACAAGGGGACACAGTTGGAAGTTGAAGACATAGATGAATCACAGGGATGTTAGGAAGTATTTTTGCAGTCACAGAGTAGTCAGGAAGTGGAATAGTTTGGGAAGCGATGTAGTGGAGGCAGTATCCATACATAGCTTTAAGCAGAGGTATAATAAAGCTTATGGGTCAGGGAGAGTGACCCAGTAGCGACTAGCGAAGAGGCGGGGCCAGGAGCTATGAATCGACCCCTGTAACCACAACTACGTGAGTACAACTGAGTACACACACACACACACACACACACACATACACACACACACACACACACACTGCGCGTGCGTGCGTGAGAGAGAGAGAGAGAGAGAGAGAGAGAGAGAGAGAGAGAGAGAGAGAGAGAGAGAGAGAGAGAGAGAGAGAGAGAGAGAGAGAGAGAGAGAGAGAGAGAGAGAGAGAGCGCGAACGAACAAGCTTATAAATATTATATATACAAGCTTTCAAAATGTATTAGGTAATTAGCAGGAAATGTGTCGTGACAGCAAGAAATTAATTTTTAATAAAATAGCAATGCTTGTTCGTGCATATTTTTTTCTTTGCTAAATTTTAGCTTTCGCCATTTTATATGAACGTTATTTAGTAATACAATATATTTTTAGCCATCACCTAAAGAAAGAATTTAAAAAAAAATGTTACACTATATCATTACCCAGGCATTTTAACTCTTTTAAATAAGAACATTCATGCTGCTGTTACGTATGTTTTAAGAATATTTTTGAGAAATTCTAATAATTAGTAAATGCATCATCTACAATTTCCTGGCATATTGGTTTTATTTAGTTTAATTAAAAAGCGCAAATAATTTTATGGCAGTAATAATATATCGGTAATAGTTAAAATAACAAATTAAAGAGGTGAATCGTTTAAGTTTTGTGTTTTGACTATTGAAGTCATTTAGCATGCAAAACTATGTCCTGTGTTTAGTTATTATTCCTAAAATATTTTATTATATCTTCCGGTCTCTTTATCTAAAACTCTTCATCACTTCAAGTTTCACTATTTTTAATGTAGGCATTTTTTTACATCCTTGAATTTACAAGATACAAACTTTTATTCCACGTCAGGTTGTTTCAAAACTTTGTTCTCTATAAAGTGTTCTACTTCCTAAGATGTGACATAAATATTCAGCTGACACCCAGACACTAGTAAACACCCAGGTATCTATTCACAGTTATGTAAACAGTGGCAGTAGGTGTAAGGAAACCTATACACAAGCCTTGCTCCGCTTGGGAATCGACCCCGTGTTTCTTCGGGTGTAAGCTGGTTTGCTTACCACTGAACTCCTGGTCACTGTAATGTTTACTGAGTTTTGACCTACTGATAACTCATTAAAAATACATGGTATTTATTTGAACCATCTATAATATGAGGTTTTTGAACTTTATGAAGCAAGACTTATGAGGATCCATAAACCTTTACTGTAACGTAGATCTCTCTCCAGGTTAAAGATTTCCATAATATTGTGAAGGTATTGTAGCCCATTCACACCGGTTTTCCTTTAGGTCTCCAGGGTGGCAGAGCTCAGTGACGATACTGAGCGTAAAACGCTCAATATAGCAACATTTAGGATGAAGTTTATGACCGTCTCTCCACAGAAGTCTTCCCGTGAGCAGAATAAATCCAGCAGCAGCGAAGCTCTTATGGGAATTATCAACATCACTTTACAAAAGATCTCTGAACCTTCCAGCTCTCCCCGCCAACGAAGCTCACTCTCGTTACCCGAAAATGCCAAGTGATTCGTGGGGAAACGAAAAAGAAAGAAACCTATCAAACCTTATATTCCATGTCCCTCCTCCATTCCAGGGAAAAGATGTACGAAGTGAAATTGTGATGAACGAGATACACATAGAACACCTGGGTATCTTTATTACGAAGATGTATCGGCTTTTGCATTCATTACTGAGATTACATACCGGAAACAGTGATGGATGAAGTGATCACTCCCACGGACATGATAGAGGATGCTCAGTGATTTAGCCTTTGATCAAAGCTGACGGACTTACTGCCTCATCCAATCTTTAGTATGTAATCTCTGTACTGAATTGAAAAAGCCATTAGTTAGTGAAATTGTTTTTCATAATAATGATACCCAGGTGCTGCATACGTGTTTGGTTCATCGAACTGTCGGTACAGCTTAACAGATGTCAGCCTCCCACTTGTATCTGTGCTCGATGGCTCAAATGGCAATCAATCATCTGTATTCTGTGCTGATATTGCGTTGTCATCTATGCAGATGTCAATCTCACTTATGTACCTCTGTACAGGTAGCAACCACACAAACCTGCGCAAACCTGTGGTACAGGTGGCTACCCATCACCTGTCCCCCAGCACCATGATGTTACTGGTGGTAACCCATCACCTGTATCCGTTCAACATGATGGTACAGGTGGCAATATTTCCATTCTCATAATCTCTGATCTTCACCAGGGGCTTCAGCACCAACTTCTGATTTTCACCAGTTACTCCAGCGCAACCTCCTGATCTTCACCAGGTGTTTCAGCACAACCTCCTGATCTTCACCAGATACTCCAGCACAACCTCTTGATCTTCACCAGGTTCTTCAGCACAACCTCTTGATCTTCACCAGGTTCCTCAGCACAACCTCCTGATCTTCACCAGGTTCTCCAGCACAACCTCTTGATCTTCAGGTACTCCAGCACAACATCTTGATCTTCACCAGGTTCTCCAACACGACCTGATCTTTATCAGGTGACCCAGTACCTTCACCAGGTGTTCCAGCAGAACCTTTTCAGTTCTGAGAAGAAAATGTTTTTTCTTGACGTGATTCGCCTTTGGCCAAATGTGACTTTCTCGATTCGTTTCTTGAAGTATCATATGGTTGAATGCCATTGGTCAGTATCACAACGGAGAGAGGAGAGGCGGTGTAGAGGATGAGATGGAGGTCACTGGTCAGCATCTCCGCTGAGAGAGGAAGCCGTTTTGAGAGGGCTGGCTCACTTCGAGAAGTCTACGGACGCCATCACCCATGTTTTACTTAGTCTAAACAGTTATCATCTGCTCTTGTTTTATATTATTTTACTGTATTTTTCTTGGTTTTCATTCTCTTATTGCTGTTGTCCATCTCTTTAATATTTTCTCATTTTCCTGAAACAGATTTTAACTTTAAATTCAAAGTGTTTTGAGGGCTTGTGTATGTTTTTTGCTATCTCACCTATTTGCTTTTGTGTGAATGTTGGGATTGAGTCTGAGCTCTTCGTCTTGCGAATTTACTTGTCACTTACCACATTTACTTCCTAGTCTCATGGGCTTTTTCATATCTCCATTTAAACCTATGTATGGAGGCAGCCTCCACTAATACTTCATCCACTTCCTGACAAAACTAAAGCTGAAGAAATAGCTTTTGGCGTCTCTGTTATTCATCTGCGGATTTAATTTCCAACTATCCTCTGACGCATCGGTTTCCCGCCACTTCAACACTATATTCCTGTCATCCCCATAAATGTCTTTGATTAAACAGAATGGTGGAAGGGAGCCTCGAACCATGATCTCAAAATTAACAGATCCAGGAGGCACTACTTTGTCCTGTCTGCACAGAGGCTACTGTGTATGACCCAACTCTCTCCCAGAAGTCCAGCAGCCTTCACAGTAAATATATCCTCACCTTATTCAAAGCCACAGTCTATGAACTTAATTCAAGTCGCAATAAAAGACTAATGAATAAACAGAATGGTGGATGGGGGTGCTCGAACAGTGGTCCTGATATTAACAGGTCCAGCGCTTTATCGCTGGGCTACAGAGCAACTAATAGGAAACTTACACAGACGGCACTACTGTGTCCTGTCTGTGGCAGAGGCCATCTTCTGAAACAGGTGATATCTTAATATGCAAAATAACGACAGTGAGCAATAGCGATATTCCAAGCGCTTTCGTGATTACTCTCATTATCAAGAATCCGTAAAAATTATAAGTCTTGAAAGATTAAGATATGACCTCACATGTGACATCACATATGACCTACTCATTGCGAGTTAGGTCACGTGTCAAGTAAAATTCTTCAGTGACATTTCAAAGGTTAATTTTTTCAGCATAGCTTATAATCCTCACAAATTCTATTCCTTATAAATTAATGTAATGCATACAGTCCCTAACTTAAATTCATATTGCTATCAATACTATTTTTTTTATGAAGCCTGATTCTATATTTTTTTCTACCATGGATTTGCTTGATACAGCTTTCTCGGCCTTGTGAATACGAATTGAGTGGTTAAAATTTCTAACATGAATCCAACAAGCATACACAACCCATCAGCATTTTTTTTTGGGGGGGGGAGAGGGGGAATCTTAATCAAATATTTTTTTAAACACAACTTGGATTTTGATATTCTTAAAAGCAGAGAAGGAACATCAAGAAAGGATGCTTTTGTTCAGTCACCTACAAATGATCTAAACAATTTGTAGATATGTTGATATAATAATAAGCAAATTTCCCTACCTTAAAATTTATTGGAAGATAGTTCCAATTCTCTGGATCACTGACGCTTCACCAGCGTCAAGGCACTTCCTAGTGGTACAGATGACTGCTTACGCCAGGTCAAAATATACGCAGCTCCTGAAACAATTGGTTTCAGTTGCTAGAAGAGTTCAGGTTAAAATTTGTTGCCTTTGAATGGTGCTTTATCCTTGTATTGTTCTCCTCACGCTGCTGCTGCAAGTACCAGAGGGCAAAACGCAGCAGTCCTGGGCAAACTGTTGTTAAAAATAATATTGTCTTTATTGTGCAGTCTGGTCAAAATACTGGATGAGAGAGGAACGAAGGGAGAGAGAAAGAATAGGAAGTGATAGAGGTGGGCAGCAAAGGGAGATAAAAACGCAATCATGGAGAAAAAAACAAGGGGAGGGAGACAAGTTCCACGAAACATAGATAGCAGCAGTTTAGTTATGGTTTCCAGATTCCTGTCAGCAGTAAATCACCGTTGGCCAGGGTGTGCCAGTCTTAATCACCCAGCAATGTCATGTTATGTCACCTGGAGTCTTCATCACCCAGCGATGTCATTTTACCAGTGTTGCTGCTGGTGGTCTCTGGCAAAGATGTGTCATCTCTTTACCATGTACCGATTAACACGCATCAATTGTTATTTCCAAAGATTCACTAAAATGTAATCCCTAAACTAAATTGTTTATATCATGTGAAAGTAATTTTAGCTACATTGTATTGTGTGAAATTAATTAATAGGCACTTATCAAGGCAGGATATGTTATAGAGGTGATGTGTTCTCTTTCAGAACTCATCAACCGGAAAAAAGAAATTATGATTTTAGTGTTACGTGTATATTGAAATTAATAAACATGTCTTTATCCTTAATATCTTTATCCTTATGAGGGGGTAAATGGGACAGTTTCCTTACTATCTTTTGTGTTTAGTTAATCAGTTACTACGAGAGTACATTTACCAGAATTTAGGACTCTTGCCATAGGTTCTAACCTCACCTTTTCTATGATTTACTAATACATTAATTTCTAACAATCTCAGTCCCAAATGAATTAATTTATCATTTAAATTTCCTAACATAAGGGAGATACGAAGGGCAAATGGATATTAGTTCACCTAAAGTGATGTTCACACACTGTTCTCCTCTACTGTAGGTTTATATTTTATTTACCTACAAGTCTAATGACTTGAACTGGGTTAAGGTTGAATGTCATTTACAGAAAATCATTCAATAATGTTCTAATTCATAAAATATATGTATGCACTGAGAGCTACATTTCTTTTGTTGAATATATTCTGATTGATACTCACCTTTCGGTGAATGTAAGATATCCACAATTCCTGGGGTATATACATAGATTCCTCTCAGTGAATGTGCACTAAGAGATGCACATATTTCCGTGTATAGACAATGAAGGATAAACAACTCGTTTCGTGAATATACACTGAGATGCATCTTTTTTCGTGCATATATTGTAAACCTACACATGTAGGTGTATACACTGAGATAAACACACCTCCGTAGATTTAACTCTGCACAATAATGAAATTTTACAGTTCACACAAAGTATGTAGCTTGATTAATAAACTATAATTTTATAGACTTTTCTCTCTTCATTTAACTTGGTTATTTTATTGATCTTTATTATATAAAACATCCTGGAACTTTCTCAACGAATCCTACAAAGTCGTTTTCAATTTATCATTTAAATAAGATCTGAAACGAAGAAAAACTGTCACTTAATATCCATTATTGGGATTTTTTTTTAAATATTCGAAAATAAACAGTTACAATATATACGAAATACTGTGGAGTGATTTGAAGACGTTGTGGGATTTATTCTACGTGGTCTTGAGATATTATTCTGTATGAATGTAACTCAGAGAATATGACGTAGTTCACAGTATGAAAAGAGTGAAGGTCCCTGTTTTGTCCTCGTCTTTCTCTCTTATCTCCTTCCCCATCACCCCTCCTTCCTCTCCTCTAACCTCGTCTCCTACCTCCACTTCTACTTCCTCTTCCTGCTGCTCATCCTCCTCCTCTTATTATTTTTGCTTTTGTCCATTTTGTCCATATTTGTGCTTTCTCATTCATCTCTCTCTGTCTGCCTGTCCGTCTCTGTCTTTCTGTCTGTCTGTCTGTCTCTCTGTCTGTCTGTCTGTCTGTCTGTCTGTCTGTCTGTCTGTCTGTCTGTCTGTCTGTCTGTCTGTCTGTCTGTCTCTCTCTCTCTCTCTCTCTCTCTCTCTCTCTCTCTCACTCTCCCACATTTTCACCCTTCTGGGTGCACATCAGCAACAATCCCTAGTCATCAACACCGTGGGAGACCGATACTTCAAACACAGCCCCGACACTCTCTCTTAACTCCTCTTTCATTACTCTCTCCCTATCACTCTCCTTCTCTGTCGTCTTTTACCCTTCACCTTTCCCTTTCTCAGTCACGGTTCCCTTTTCTCTATTCTTCCTCTCGCCCTTTTGACTTCTTTTTTTTTTTTTTTTTTTTTTTTTTTTTTTTTTTTTTTTACACAGGGTTTGACAAGGTTAAGGATCCCTAGCTCTATTGACAAGTAATTTACAGGTTAAGGATTCCTGACTTTATTGACAAGCTAAGAGCTGTTACCTACATCAGCTCATTTGAAAGCATTTTTGTTATGAGACATACAAGTAGGGAACAGGATGAAGTTGGAGCCATCTGTGGGCCAGCATTTGCATTTGATCAACTGACTTTATCTCGTTGACATTATGCCGTACGAATGTGTTCCATACTCGAGTAATCCTGGGTATATATGATCTCAGATGGAGTGATGTTCTGGAGAAGGGTACAGCCAGAGTGAAGTTGATGCTCTCTGCCCGTCTTGTGGCATAAAAGCTTGTTTCACGCTGTCCTTGTAGTGGATCCAAGTGTGGTACTTTGACAATATTGGCCTTGTACATAACAGTAAGGCCACCCACATCCCTCCTGTGTTGAAGGCTCTGCTGAAATTACAGATCTATCCAGGATTGGTCCAGACGAGAGATAAGACGTCTTGCTCTGTTCTCTACTCTGTCAAGTAGTCGCAGATGAGAGGGGGAGCAGGCAAACTAAGAAAGTGGAGCATACTCAAGGTGTGAGCGTACTTGTTCCTCGTACAGAATCTTGCAACCCCTACTGTCAAGCAGCTGCGAGATACAGCGAAGTGCTGTAAGCTTCCTGGCTGCCTTGTTTACAAGATTTACAACATGGTTCTTCATGGTTAGTTTGGAGTCAAATTTCACCCCAAGGATATCAACTTCTTCTCCAGGTGCCAACACCCTCCCATTCATCCATACTACTGCACCAGCATTACCACCATGGTGCCTAGAGACAATCATCATTTGCGTTTTCTCAGGTGCTGTCCATCACTCCCCATTCTACTCTTCTTTATATCCTTCCCTCCCACTTCCTTTACTTAAACCTCTTTTTTACCCTTTCATTATTCAGTAATTCTTTTTGTTTATCCTCTGCCTTTCAGAGTAGAATTGTCTCTCAGTTTCAACCATCACATTATGGCTGACACAGACATACATTTTCATTATTTTGCCCTCTTTCCTCTCTTGTCTCTCCTGTCCCTTGAAGTAAACGCTCGCCTTTCCCTCTTTTTCCCATCTACCTGTACTTTCCACTCTCCAGAGCTGACTTTATACTTCACGGCCAGTCTTCACACACACACACACACACACACACACACACACACACACACACACACACACACACACACACACACTCACACACAGGATCCATACGAAACCTTAATAATAGGTATGATAAAGCTCTTGGAGCAGGGAGAGAATGGACCTAGTAGCGACTACCGAACAGGCGAAGCCAGGAGCTATGACGCGACCCCCCGCAACCCTAAACAGGTAAGTACACATCCCCCTCCCCAGCACACACACACGAGGGTGACGTTTATGTGTAGCAATAACGCGGGAATCAGCACCACTACTGGAAATACTGCTGCTACATCAGTGACCTCAGTAGCTGTCTTGCAGCTTTGTGGTTTTCTTGCTCCTGCTGGTTCCTTCAGGTCACGCAGGTGAACGAGATCGCGCGTTGGTGCACTTGCAATATGCAAGCGGTAGCAATGGTGATGATTCATTTAAAGTAATGAGACGCTCCGAGAGTAGTTTTGTTTATGAATTTTTAAATAAACTCAAATTGTTAATGAAACACACACACACACACACACACACACACTCGGACTCGACCCCCGCAACCTCAACTAGGTGAGTACAACTAGGTGAGTACACACACACACACACACACACACACACACAGTGACCTAGAAGCGATCAGTGAAGAGGCGGGGCCAGGAGCTCGGACTCGACCCCCGCAACCTCAACTAGGTGAATACAACTAGGTGAGTACACACACACACACACACACACACACACACACACACACACACACACACACACACACATACACATGTACACACACACGTACACACAGGAATGAGGGACTTCCTGCACGAAGTTCAGTGGGACGGAGAACTGGAAGGGAAATTAGTAAATGAGATGATGGAATATGCGACAATGTGCATAGAAGCAGAGATTTGTACCCAAGGGTAACAGAAATAATGAGAAGGCCACGACGAGCCCTTAGTTCATACAAAGAGGTAGAGGCTAAAAGCATGTGTGCTAGAGAATGGAAAAGTATAGAAGGCAAAGGACCCAGAAAAATAAGGAGAGTAGTCAAAGAGCCAGAAATGAATATGCACAGGTAAGGAAGGAGGGCCAACGACAATACGAAAATGACACAGCAGCGAAATCCAAGTCAGACCCAATCTGTTGTACCGTCACACCAACAGTCAACGACTAGGTAATCAGGTTGAGGAAGGAAGGAGGGGAGTTTACAAGAAACGACCTAGAATCAGGTGAGGCGCTCATCATAAGGTTCAAAGAAGTATTCATAGTGGAGACAGAAAAGGCTCCAGAAAGACGTAGAGGTGGGGTATACCATCAAGTGCTGGACACGATATATAAAACCGAGGAGGAAGAGGCTGCTAAGCAAACTAGATATCTTAAAAGTGATGGGACCAGATAACATGTCTCATTCGTTTCTGAGAGAGGAATCAGAGGCGCTCTCTGTACCACTAACAACAATCTTCAACACATCTGTCGAAACATATGTGTTGAAGATTGTCACATTTTTTTAAAAAAGGAGACAGACACGCATCATTAAACTACAGACCAGTATCACTGACATATTGTATGAAAAGTCATAGAGAAGATTATCAAGAGAAAAGTGGTGGAAGATCTAGAGAAAGGAATGAGGTTATCAACGACAATCAGCACTGATTCAGAGACTGGAAATCCTGTGTACAAACCTGCTGGAGTTGTATGAAAAGGTGGCACAGCAGTAAGACAAAAGAGAGAGAGAGGGGTGGGTAGATTGCGGTTTTTTTTTTAACTGTAAGAAGGCTTTTGACTCAGTTCCACACAAGAGATTAGTGCAAAAGCTAGACGACCATGCAGGTTTAACAGGGAAGGGTTTTCAATGGATCAGAGAATACCTGACGGGAAGGCATCACCGAGGCGTGGTACGTGATGAGGTGTCAGAGTGGGCGCATGTGACGAGCTGGGTTCCACAGGGGTCAGCCCTAGAACTGGTGCTGTTTCTGGTATATGTGAATGACATGACGGATGGAATAGACTCAGAATTGTCCCTGTTTTGCAGGCGATGTGAAGTTAAGGAGGAGAATTCAATCGGAGGAGGAAAAGGCAGGACTACAGAGGAATCTGGACAGGCTGCAAGCCTGGTCCAGCTACTGGCTCCTGGAGTTCAACCCCATCAAGTGCAGTCATTAAGGCCGGGGAAGGGCAAAGAAGACCGCAGACAGAGTACAGTATAGGGGGCCAAAGACTACAAACCCTCGCTCAAGGAAAAGAATTTTGAAGTGCGTATAATACCAATCAAATCTCCTGAGACGTACATCAACCAAATAACTGCTGCAAGGTATGGCGACTAGCGAACCTAAGAATATCGTTCCGAGATCTCAGTAAGGTTTCGTTCCGGACCCTGTACACCGTGTACGTCAGGCCCATATTGGAGCACCAGTTTGGAACCCACACCTGGCCAAGCACTTCAGGAAATTAGAGAAAGTACAAAGGTTTGCATCGAGACTAGTCCCAGAGCTATGGGGCATGTCCTACTAGGAGAGGTTAAGGGAACTCGACCTGACGACACTGGAAAACGGGAGGGACATGGGGGACATGATAACGACTTACAAAATACTGAGAGGAATCAACACGGTGGACAGAGACAGGATGTTCCTGAGATGGGACACAGCAACAAGGGGTCACCATTTGAAGTTGAAGACTTAGATGAGTCACAGGGATGTTAGGAAGCATTTCTTGAGTCATAGAGTTTTCAGGAAGTGAAATAGTCTGAAAAGTGAGGTAGTGGAGGCAGATACTTAAAGAAGAGGTACGATTAAGCTCACGGAGCAGGGAGAGAGTGGACCTTGCAGTGCCCAGTGAAGAGGCGGAGCCAGGAGCTATGATTCGACCCCTGCAACCACAATTAGGTGAGTACACATAAGCAAATGGCTCGTAAGAAGACATTCACTCTACCACCTCTGAAGAAACTAATCCTCCCGAATAATGGAAATTAATGTCCTTGGTTCGTGGAATATTTTGGGAGGAAAGAGAGAGAGAGAGAGAGAGAGAGAGAGAGAGAGAGAGAGAGAGAGAGAGAGAGAGAGAGAGAGAGAGAGGAGCCAGTCTATCAGCATCCTGTCGGCCAACATTAGAGGTTTCATTACTAATGTTGGAGAGCTCACACATAGTTTTGTGAACACTCGATGTCCCGACATGATAGCTGTTGTTGAAACATTTTTGGATGACAGGACTCCAGAAAATTTTGCAAGAATTGCTGGCTACACCTCATGGATGAGAAGAGACAGGCAAGGGCAAGGAGGAGGTGTTGCTGTGTGCTTCTCTAAAAGTGTTCATGCCCAGCATATTGATGTTGCCACCCCTACACATCTTGAAATGATGTTCTTCAAGCTCTGTATAAACACTAGTACCTCTGTACTAGCATGTGCAATGTACAGACCTCAGTGGCAACATGCAGACCCCATTAACTTCCTAATGGAAAATATTGACTCCCTTCTGCTACAACACAACTGTCAACATATTATAATTGTTGGTGACCTCAACCAGCACCTTATACAGAGGGACTTTGATGACCTTCTTGCAGTGTTTGACGTGAGAAACTTTGTTGATTTCCCTACTCATATCTCTGGCTCCTCCCTTGACCCAGTAGTGAGTGATCTGGCAGAAGGCATAGTCACTTGTCAACCCCTCGGCTACGTTGGATCGTCTGACCACAAGGCTGTTTTTACGACAATTAAGATCCCAACAGAACGAGGTGAGGAGTCCACACGCACAACCTGGCTATGGGAAAGAGGTAATTGGCCAGCCCTTCGCTCTGAGATCGCCACCACCGATTGGAATGCTCTTCTCCAAGGGGATGTTGACAACCAAGTGAAAGCCTTCACTGGACACATCCTTAATCTACAGCAAGAACACATTCCTCACCGGCAATATGTGACGAAGCCTACAGATCAGCCTTGGTTTGGCTTTCGTTGTAGAGAGGCTGCTACTGCTAAGTACAAAGCATGGCGAAGGTATAAGAGACATCCTACCACCTACTACAGGAACTTGCACATGCAAGCCTGTAGGCATATGGGTGACGTTCAAAATTGGGCCATTGCTAAATGGGAGGTGGACACTAAAAGAAAGCTAGCATCAGGTAGGGTAGGCTCCAAAACCTGGTGGTCCCTGGTCAAGGACAGACAAGGTTATCTGCCTGATGAACTTATTCCACCTCTAAATCGACAGGATGGGACCACCTCTACTAGTAGTCAAGAGAAGGCGGACCTCTTTGCTGAACACTTTGCTACCAAAATGCAAGTTCCTGATCCAGCAAGGGGCCCTCCTTGGCTAGCTGCAAGAACTGTGTCAAAACTTTCAGTGGTGACAATAAGGCAGGAGGAGGTGCATTTCCTTCTTAAATCGCTTGACCAAGAAAAGGCTGTGGGCCCAGACAAGTTGAGCCCAAGATTGTTGAGAAGATGTGCAGACCAGCTAGCAGCACCTCTAACTCGCATCTTTCAGCACTGCCTGGTACAGTGTAAATGGCCCTCTCTATGAAAAGAGGCAAATGTAGTCCATGTTCACAAAAAGAGAGCAGAGCAGAAATCAGCAACTACAGACCAGTGTCACTCCTGTCAATCACTGGTAAGATCCATGAGACAATAATCTCAAGACAAATGACAGAGTTTTTTGACTACCACTCACTACTTTGTGATCGTCAATATGGCTTCAGGAAAGGTTACTCTGCTGCTGATCTGTTGTTAAACCTCTCCACTAAGTGGCACCAGTCACTGGATGAATCCAAAGTCAGCTGTGTGGTAGCACTGGACATTGCTGGCGCTTTCGACCGGGTGTGGCACCAGGGCCTCTTAGCAAAACTTCAAGCACTGGGAATTGCAGGCTCTACGCTGTCTCCTCAGTGATTACCTTCATGGTAGATCTCTAAGTGTAGTTCTCAATGGAACGGAATCAGCAAGACATCCTATTGGGGCAAGTGTTCCACAAAGAAGCGTGCTGGGTCCATTGTTATGGAATGTCTACTTCAACGACCTTCTTCATCTCATCCCAGAATCACATGCATATGCAGACGACTGTACACTGACATTCACTTATCCAAGAGAAGAAATGCCAGCTGCTCTAAGCTACATCAATCACCAGCTGAGAGCTATATCAGCTTGGGGAAATAGATGGCAAGTAACATTTGCACCTGAGAAAACGAAAATGATGATCGTCTCTAGGCACCATGATGGTAATGCTGGTGCAGTAGTAAGGATGAATGGGAGGGTGTTGGCACCTGGAGAAGAAGTTGATATCCTTGGAGTGAAATTTGACTCCAAACTAACCATGAAGAACCATGTTGTGAATCTTTCAAACAAGGCAGCCAGGAAGCTTACAGCACTTCGCCGTATCTCGCATCTGCTTGACAGTAGGGGTTGCAAGATCCTGTACGAGGCGCAAGTACGCTCACACCTTGAGTATGCTCCACTTTCTTGGTTTGCCTGCCCCCTCTCTCATCTGCGACTGCTTGACAGAGTAGAGAACAGAGCAAGACGTCTCATCTCTCGCCTGGACCCATCCTGGATAGATCTGTCATTTCAGCAGAACCATCAACATAGGAGGGATGTGGGTGGCCTTACTGTTATGTACAAGGCCAATATTGTCAAAATACCACACTTGGATCCACTTCGAGGACAGCATGAAACAAGCTTTTATGCCACAAGACGGGCAGAAAGCAGCAACTTCACTCTGGCTGTACCCTTCTCCAGAACATCACTCCATCTGAGATCATACATACCCAGGATGACTCGAGTATGGAACACATTCGTACAGCATAATGATGTCAACGAGATAAAGTCAGTTGATCAAATGAAAATGCTGGCCCACAGATGGCTCCAACTTCATCCTGTTCCCTACGTGTATGTCTCATAACAATAAAAATGCTTTCAAATGAGCTGATGTAGGTAACAGCTCTTAGCTTGCCAATAAAGTTAGGAATCCTTAACCTGTAAATAACTTGTCAATAAAGCTAGGGATCCCTAACCTTGTCAAACCCTGTGTAAAAAAAAAAAAAAAAAAAAAGAGAGAACGAGAGAGAGAGAGAGAGAGAGAGAGAGAGAGAGAGAGAGGGGGGGGGGAGACGTGGTGTGGCAGGTGCTATGGAAGTGGACGAGCGTGATGAGTGGAACTCTACCTGGTTGCAATAATTACAAGGCTGATGAGATTCATTACTGTTTATCTCTGCGGACAATTTAATGAGAATGAGTACAGTGGAAGGGTATAAAAAGACGAATAAATTGCAGCATATGTCAGAAAGGTGTCTACTGGAAAATAACTACAGCTTTTGTAAAGGGTAAGAAACACCATGACTTGGAGGGCGCATAAATCTGTACTGGAAGGAAGGCGGGGTAGGGGTCGTCGTAGTAAAGGGTTGAAGAAGGAGGTAAAGGAGGTTTTGTGTGTTAGGGGCTTAGACTTCCAGCTGGCATGCATGAGCGTATATTAGCGATTGGAGACAAATGGTTCTCATGGCTTGAAGTGCTGTTGGAGTGTGAGCAGTGTAACATTTATAAAGGGATTCAGGGAAACTGGTTAGCCGGACTTGAGTCCTGGAGGCGGAGAGTGTTCGCTCCGATGGACGGATGTTGACATTTTGCAGTTTTCTAAATGTACTACTGGCTTGTCTCTGGCAAGACAGTGATGAAGTGAATGATGAAAGTGTTTCATTTTTGCGTAACCCTGTCTTGGTGGGAAACTACTTATGTGTTAATAAGCGAATAAGAAGCCCCATAAATGGAGAACAGACTGAGAGACGCAAGGGTTGCGTCTCTCAGGAACCTCAGCAAAGTGCATGCAACACCAACCTGGAACACGCTACAGATTAATTATGTCTGAAACCTGTAGAAAGTGCAGAAAGTTGCAACAAGACTATTTCCAGGCCCTTCGAAAACTACTTACTATTTTAGGAAAAGCTGGTCCTGTCATTTGAAGATAGAGGAATAAAAATATGCAAGATACCTAGAGGAATTGAAAGGGGTCACAAGATGACTGTTCAGAAGGCATGAAACAGAGATAAGGAGACAACAATGAATAATATAGAAGCAAATGAGCCATAAGGACGTCAGGAAATAATTGGGTGGCCATAAAATTAAACAAAATAGATGAGGAAGTGTAGGATAGTCTCTAAATTTTAATAGAGACCCGGAACTGATACTAGATCCTTGTAACCGCAACAAGATGAGAACAGTGTGTGGACCAAACTGCTAAACTATCCTAAGCCTAACTATATAGACATAACCAAAAAGGCACAATACAGTGTATGGAACAGTTCACAAATAGCCCACACATAGGAGTGAGAAGTTTACGATGAAGTTTCGGTGCCGCTTAGACTACTGACGAAGTCACACTGTGACGTATGGTGGCGAAACGGTAACGAGAGAGAGAGAAAAAAATGCAAATCCCCTATATATAAATTAATGTAATATTTCTGTGTGTGTACTGTAAACTCAGGGGAGAGAGAGAGGGAGAGAGAGAGAGAGAGAGAGAGAGAGAGAGAGAGAGAGAGAGAGAGAGAGAGAGAGAGAGAGAGAGAGAGAGAGAGAGAGAGAGAGAGAGAGAGAGAGAGAGAGAGAGAGAGAGAGAGAGAGAGAGAGAGAGAGAGAGAGAGAGAGAGAGAGAAAGAGCGACCTTTCAGTTCATATACTTACGTGAACAGCTTTATTATTATTATTATCATTGTTATCGTTATTATTATTATTAATAAGGGGAAATGCTCAGTCTACTGGAGTCATACAGCGAGCCAGCGAAATGGAACTCAGTCAAACTAGATTCAATCAGGGGGTAATAAAAGTCCCATTCTATGGACCAAGAACTCCTTACCAGCATCAAGGAACAATCCTTGAGAGTTGGGTGGAAAGAGGAACTGATTTAGGATTAAGTATTAGGGTTGAGTGGAAAGTTGTGCTCTTCTTGTTCTAAGTTCTTCAAGCTGGACGGAAGCTGCAAGAATCCTGGCTTATATCCACGAGTTGAGCAGAGAAATGAAGAGGTTTGTATCTAGTACTTAACTGCACAAATGTAGCTCCTAGAACTTGTATTGCTATTTCGGTGAATTAAAACTTACAAAATTCCTTAAACGAACTGGAACTTGCATTGCTTCTTCAGGGAATTAGAACATAGAATCTTTCCTTAATGAACTAGAACTTGCGCTGCTTTAAGTGAAATGGAACTCGCATCGTTTTGAAAGTTAACTAAAACCTGCAGTGTTTTTTCAATAAACTAGAATTCGATTGTTATTTCAGTGAATCAGGACTTGTACCGTTTCTTCAGCGAAATAAAACTTGTATATTTACTTCAGTGAACTAGAACCTGCACTGTTACTGCAGTGAATTAGAACCTGCACTGTTACTTCAGTGAACTAGAACCTGCATTGTTACTTCAGTGAACTAGAACCGCCCGTTACTTCAGTGAACAGAACCCCACTGTTACTTCAGTGAACGACCTACCGTTCGCAGTGAATTGAACCTGCCCGTTCTTCCCGTGAACTGAACCTGCCGTTTTCCCCGTGAACTGAACCTGCACTGTTACCAGTGAACTAGAACCTGCACTGTTACTTTAGTGAACTAGAAACCCGCACTTTCTGCAGTGAATTAGAACCTGCACTGTTTCTTCAGTGAACTGGGGGCCTGCACGTTTTCAGTGAACTAGAACCTGCACTGTTACTTCAGTGAACTAGAACCTGCACTGTTACTGCAGTGAATTAGAACCTGCACTGTTACTTCAGTGAACTAGAACCTGCACTGTTACTGCAGTGAATTAGAACCTGCACTGTTACTTCAGTGAACTAGAACCTGCACTGTTACTTCAGTGAACTAGAACCTGCACTGTTACTTCAGTGAACTAGAACCTGCACTGTTACTGCAGTGAATTAGAACCTGCACTGTTACTTCAGTGAACTAGAACCTGCACTGTTACTTCAGTGAACTAGAACCTGCACTGTTACTTCAGTGAACTAGAACCTGCACTGTTACTCAGTGAAGTAGAACCTGCACTGTTACTTCAGTGAACTAGAACCCACCGTTACTGCAGTGAATAGAACCTGCACGTTATTTAGTGAACTAGAACCCCGCATGTTACTGCAGTGAATTAGAACCTACACTCTTACTTCAGTGAACTAGAACCTGCACTCTTACTTCAGTGAACTAGAACCTGCACTCTTACTTCAGTGAACTAGAACCTACACTCTTACTTCAGTGAACTAGAACCTACACTCTTACTTCAGTGAACTAGAACCTACACTCTTCAGTGAACTGAAACCTACATTCTTACTTCAGTGAACTAGAACCTACACTCTTACTTCAGTGAACTAGAACCTACACTCTTACTTCAGTGAACTAGAACCTACACTCTTACTTCAGTGAACTAGAACCTACACTCTTACTTCAGTGAACTAGAACCTACACTCTTACTTCAGTGAACTAGAACCTGCACTCTTACTTCAGTGAACTAGAACCTGCGCTCTTACTTCAGTGAACTAGAACCTGCGCTCTTACTTCAGTGAACTAGAACCTGCGCTCTTACTTCAGTGAACTAGAACCTGCGCTCTTACTTCAGTGAACTAGAACCTGCGCTCTTACTTCAGTGAACTAGAACCTGCGCTCTTACTTCAGTGAACTAGAACCTACACTCTTACTTCAGTGAACTAGAACCTACACTCTTACTTCAGTGAACTAGAACCTGCACTCTTACTTCAGTGAACTAGAACCTCACTTTACTTCAGTAACAAAACCCTACACTCATTCAGTGAACTAGAACCCCTCTTATTTTAGTGAACTAGAACCGCACTTTCCGTGAACAGAATACTTTATTTCCCAGTGAACTAGAACCTGCGCTCTTACTTCAGTGAACTAGAACCTGCGCTCTTACTTCAGTGAACAGAACCTGCCCCTTTTACTTCAGTGAACTAAAACCCTGCGCCTTACTTCAGTGAACTGAACCCCCCTTTTTATTTCAGTGAACTAGAACCGCCCTTTTTCAGTGAACTAGAACCCCTCTTACTTCAGTGAACAAAACTCCCTTACTTCAGTGAACTAAAACTTGCACCGTTACTGCCGTAAACAAAAACTCGCATCATTTCTGCATTAATAAATTTCCCAAAAAAATACCGATTTTGGGGAAATTTTGTATGATGGGGGGGAAGGGGGAGGAGGAATTGTGTTTTGTGGTAAGGGAGGGGGAGGGAGAGGGGTAAATCGAAGAGGAAGGGGGAAGAATAGACAGGGAGCTCGGGGATCGGGAGATATAAAGAAGGGGGGGGGAGGTTATAAGAGAAACAGCCAGTAACCGTCTTTTCTTGCGGTCTATTCGCTAAATATATATCCTGAGATATTTTTGTCCTTGCAGTGTGTGATGTATCGTTGTCGAATTCTGAAAATTTCATTCACTATTAGCTTTTATTAGCGCATTTGTTATCCAGCATGTTATTAAGCAGAAGGTTTGATGGTCGTCATTGACGCCGTCCACTCTATTGGTGTCTTGGGTTTTATTCAGATAGTTCCAGTGATTATAAATAAATACGTAAATATAACTGCTCTATGTGCATTTATTTTTTACTTGATTATTTTAATATGTTTTCTTATATGAACTCTTTATTTATATATTTTCTTTATTTAGTATGGATTAAGGACAGGATATATACACTGAGAGATGCATATATCTCAGATATATATGCTGAGAGTATAATCATTACTTAAGAAATTAAGATAGGAAACCTTCATAACGTTATTTATGAACTAGACATTGTTAGCTGAGCGCAGCATTTGCTTCATTTCTTCACTTTTAAAAATTGTCTGATATATGAACTCTGCATCAAAGAAAATAATGCAAAAAATATTTATTTGAAAAATTGGTAAAATATTGACGAAGTATCATTGTCAGTGAAGTTTAAATCTGAAAGCTCAAAATCTCAAATTGGTGAATAAACTGATATTGTTTTAAATCTGATATATTCGTAAATCTCCAAGAGGAAGTGGAACAGAACTCTTCTTTCGTAAGCCTTGCGTGTCGTAAGAGGCGACTAAAATGCCAGGAGCAAGGGGCTAGTAACCCTTTCTCCTGTATGAATTACTAAATTTAAAAAGAGAAGCTTTCGTTTGTCTTTTAAGATTACCCTGCCTCGGTGGGATAGTGCCGGTTCTTTGAAAAAAAGAAAATATTCGTAAATGTGGGTAGGAGTAGTGAAGAATAATTAAATGACTTTAGTTTAGCGCTGCACCAAAAGACACAATAATGAAATTCGTGTCTAGAGTGCAAGTTTCGCCTAGACCGCAATAAACCTTGATCCTCAAATTTATAATTGTGTCCAGACGTTGAGTCAGTCTGGACTAAACTTCTCTCTAGTTAACATCAGCTGTCACATTGTGACACTCATGTCGATTTGTCAGGTATTCTGTTATCCGTCCAGTACTATCAGCCTAGTTTTCTAGTTTATATATAAGTCTCCTACGAAGGACTGGGTCAAATAATTTCCCACAGTCTCGGAGTACATAGCTTACTCATATGTCAGCTCGTGTAGTCATATTCCTCTAGCTGTAGTTAAGGGCTGAGTTTCATTCCCTGATTCTGTCTGTTAACGGTAAGCAACCGGTTTCAAAAGTTTCTTCACTACTCTTTCCAATATATATAAATGCAACAGACTTAAAACAATAAAATTAGTGTAATTCACCACTTAAATTTTCGAGATTTCATATTTTGATTCCACTGGCAATGTTACCTGGCAGGTATTTTACCAGGTTTTTAAATAAATGTTTGTTGTATTATTTTATTTAATAAGGAATTTATATATCTGGCAATTCACGAAAGTGAAGAAATTAAGTAAATGATGTATTAAAACTCTAAATTGTGTTTATATTCATTTCCTTCTCTCAGTAATTCGATTTTCTGACTACTCTAAGGCTGAATAAAATTTTGAGTTTTGAAGGCCACTTACAAACACCGTGCAAATTTAAAGTGCCATAGATATTCTTAGTATTCGTGTCGAAGTTAGCCGATCGTAAAAGGGACTTGTAAACTGTTCTCTTTACCTTCTTGACTCGTGAACAGCACCATCAATCTCCTTTACTCGTTAAACGTATTATTTATCTTCTTGACTCGTACACTAAACTATTCTGTCTCCTTGAATGGCAAAACGTACCATTTCTTTTAAATAATTATCAAAAACAATTGCATGCTGTTTATCTTAGTCTGCTTCTAAAGCCTTAGATATTGAAGTAGTTTACCAATATTTTCAGAATTATCGTATGATCGCTGATATTTCGGATCTTTTCTCCAGCCTCAGATATTAAAGTTTATATATAAAAATATTTTTATATTCACAGGTACATCGTAGTAATAGGAAGAAAGTAATAAATGAAGAAATAACAGAACTCTAATATCTGAGGCATTTCGTTTGTTTACTGTCCATTATTCAGAAGATTTAGGTCTTGTGTAGTGCCCAGGTATTTCTGTTTTAAGGGAGTATTATTTTCGCATTTTTCGATACTCGGTTTTACAATAATTATTAAAGTAAATAATAAACAACTTGATATGTAGATAAATTGTAATGTATTTTTAGACAAGATTTAGATGAACTTTCTCTAAAGAATTCGGAAAAAAGCATTAATGTAAGACTCATGTTGCAGAACAAGCTTTAATTAGAACTCGTTTTGCTCTGTGTAGAGATTTATCAAATCTTGTTTTGTCAAAGTTCTACTCAGAGTGAAATGTTTTCTAAACAAACGCTTGTTTTATAACGTGTGTTTTTTCTTCACTAGAGTCGGCACTATAACCTACAGATATAAGCACTTCTTTTATAATACTGAAGTATTAGAGAGGTGACACGGGCCACCTCTCGCATATCTTCAAGACTAATCTCACTAGCAACTTTATGAGTACTCTCACCCCTTGTTGGTGAGTAACCTCACCCACGTCTTAATGAGAAACCACCCCTCACGTCTTGAGTAATCATCAACCACGTCTTAACGAGCTGATCACATCCATCTTGATGAGTAAACTCACCCACATCTTGATTAGTAAGCTCACCCACATCTTGACAAAGCAGTCTCCTCATTTGAAGATATCCCACAAAACTTAACGCTCCATTTGGTGCGTCGAGGAGGAGTTAGCTAACTACATGAAGCTCTTCAACTTTGCTAACTCAATACCCAGTGTTAACTTGATCCTCTCCCCAGTCTTGAGCTACGCTGCCCCAGAATTATCTCCAAGTTGCCTTTCCAGTCAGTTGTTGCGTTCCTTGTTGTCATCTTCTCGTGGCCCCTACATTTTTTCCAAGAATTCAGAGAAGTGGGTGTATTTAATACATTATACCGGAACTCTCTCCAGGTAAAACTCCAGGTAATATATGTAAACCAATATATATCATATTAGTTTATATAGATATATAACTAATATAATGGCATTAAAATGCATATACATGCATGGATGAGGTAATGGTGGAGGCATTCAGTACACAGGTTCAATAATGCCAAATAAAGTAGTCTATGGTGCAGGATTAAGAGCTAAGTATCGACCTGCAAAACACAGTAGATGCGTACAACTTAGTGAAGACACGAGCACACACACTCGACTTTCGATAATTAATCTGTAGTATAACTGCGAAGACAGAAAGCCGCAGAAACGTAGAATATAGAAAAAATTAGATTAAACGAAGAAATTTCCTGATAAACGCAGGGTTTCACAGTAAGGTTTCACAGAGGGAACATCATGCCTAACCAACATAACTGAATTTTCTAATACACGAACAACAAAAAATCAAAACGATGCAGGAGGACAGGTGGATTGCATATTCATAAACTGTCACGAGGAATTTGACAAAATCCACCCCTCGCCAGGAATCTAATCTGCAAACTGAAAAAAAGATCCTAGGATGGAGTGATTGGAAAGATAGCAACAAGGTTAGGGGAATTAACAGACGTCATTGTTATAAAGAGCACTGTTGGTTCTCACTCAGTTTTTTATTTACGCTAATAACCTATCTAGAGAGACTTCTTTATGTCAACATTTACAATTAAGACAAACCTATTGATTATATGTACGTGTGACTGCAATATTCTAAGGAATGTAGCAGCAAGTGGCTATTGTATGTCTAGCTCACTGCTAGACTATTAGAACCCAAAAATTAAAATGGCTTTGCACAAGATATTAGAAGAGTATACGCAACAGAAAGTACGTGTCCCAGTGTAGATACAGTGCGAGTGTGCTTCAGTTGCTATTTTAGAAATTAAAGTGTCCCTGACGGATGCCGTGCCAGTGACAAGCAACCTTAATGAGCCTCGTGTAGTTGATAGGCTTTAAATCAGATGAAGTATTTCACACATCCTAGGTGAACATCAGAAGCGCATGCAAGGCTGATAAATAAACAAATACCGCACAAGCTCTGACAGGAGAGGCATTTAGAATTCTACAAATTATTCACGAGATCAATACTGGAGTATGCTGCACCTACATAGAATACACATCTCAAGCACACACAGAAAACTTAAAATGTAAGAAGGGTTACTGGTCCAAAAACAGGAGATCGGATATGATTAAGAAAACCATCTGTTAAATTACTTGAGTATCGAAGAACTGAATGTATCGATCAAATTTTTAAAATACCAAGAAATGTGGCACTGTCGACAGGGATTTTTGCGTATGTTAGAGAAGATATGTAGGTGATAGAAGTGAGGTCTTGTCCTGCATAGTTAAGATCGCCCGTCTGTGATTGTTTGCATATATTTGTTTGTAAATGTATGCATACTCAGTAATAACCCACATGGAGACAGAAACACAGGACGTTGATTAATCTGTATATATTGACAGCCTTCTGAGATCCTGTTTAGCAGATCCCAGTAGGGGGTCGAAACATACAGATAAATCAACCTCCTGTGTTTCTGTCTCCATTTTGGTTATTATTGTGCATTGACAGGTGTTCATTACACTTTAGTTATTCATTTTTTTGTGTTAACACATCGGCCGTCTCCCACCAAGGCAGGGTAGCTCGAAAAAGGGAAACTTTCACTATTCTCTACATCAGTGTCTTGCCTGAGGCGCGCTTACACTACAATTATAAAACTGCAACACTAACACCCCTCCATCAGAGTGCAGACACTGTACTTCCCATCTCCAGGACTCAAGTCCGGCTTGTTATATATGTATATATATATATATATATATATATATATATATATATATATATATATATATTGTTATATATATGTATATATATATATATATATATATATATATATATATATATATATATATATATATATATATATATATATATATATATATATATATTGTTATATATGTATGTATATATATATATATAAATATATATATGTATATATATATAGATATATTTATATATATATATATATACATATATATATTTATATATATATTTATATATATATATACATACATATATATATTTATATATATATATACATATATATATTATATAGATATTTATATATATATATATAAATATATTTATATATATATATATATATATATATATATATATATATATATATATATATATATATATATATATATATATATATATATGCATTATGCAATTGTTCATGTTTAAAATTTGGAAAGATCGCAGGTTATTTTAATTACCTCGGCTTCCATGAGGACTGGATTATTATTATAATCAAAAAGAAGCGCTAAGCCACAAGGACTATACAGCGCTGCAGGGCAGGAAGGAAGCGAGGGCATCAGGTGGCAAAAGGGAGATGGATGAGTAATAGGTTACGGATAACAGCGGGGTAGTGGATGGTGAAAGGGTAAAGGGCAGCAAGAGACTGAACTAGAAAGGGCTGAGGGGAGTGCGAAAAGTATCATCAGAGTTTGTGGAGTAAATCAGTCGTTGTCAAGAAGTCAATGAGAGAGTCAGGATTAAAGGAGGGTCCATCAGCAAGAAGGGAAGGTAAAGAGAGAGTAGTAGAACGAAGACGACATGAGGACTGGAGCACACGTTGTCTGTTACCCTTTAGAAGAATAACACACAACTTGGTATTCACTTAGCCAAGTGCCTCGCTGAATACGTTAGTCGTGCCTAATAAGTATTAACACCTAATTTATCAGGGAGAATATTTGTTTCTTGAAAGGTGGAAGAGCGAAAGTTTCCGCAGACTGAAGTAGAAATAACTTTCTAAACACTTTTAAAAGACACACGTAGGGAAAAACAATTTTGCACAAGATTTATTCTAATGCTCGCATTTAGTTTCCGTTTCTTATTGTAAAATTAGTCTGGAGTGAGTGGAAGTTTAAATTGCCATGAAGACAAGTTAACTACTTCGTTCTTGTTGAATTTGTCTCATAATATAATTACAAAGGGAACAAGACTCTCGGATAACTTCTGCAATTAGTCTCATTTTGGAGTAAAAGCAAATTCTAATACGAAAGAAATTATTGTTATAACGTTTTGATTCATTGTCGTGATAAAGTATCAAATTCTCTTAATGGAACGTTAGATATATATATATATATATATATATATATATATATATATATATATATATATATATATATATATATATATATATATATATATATATATATATATATATATATATCGTCCTAAATAGGTAAAATTGATTAATTAGCAAGAGCTCATTTAAAATTACGCCCTTTCTGAAATTTTCTCTTATACTTTTAAAGATATATTTTTCTCATTTATGCTAATGTAAAAATTAATAATTTTGTGCCAAAAGAACCTTAGAAAACTTACCTAACCTTATTATAACACGTGCATTTAAATTTAGCCTAATCCAACTCAATAAATTTTGGATATGTTTACAATAATTTAATAAACGAACACAATGAAATGTATTTTTATCGTTAGGTTCAGAATGATTTTTGCGAGATTATTGCTACACAAGTTTTCGCTTGCCTTATTCGGCAAGAAGAGCGTAAAGTTTAAAGATATATTTTTTTTTCAATAATGTTGATGTAAAAATTTATAATTTTGCACCAAAAGAAACTTAGAAAACTTACCTAACCTTATTATAACAAGAGCAATTTATTTCACCATAACCCAACTAAATATATTTTAGATTTGTTTACAGTAATTTAATACTAAACAAACGCAGTGAAATTTTTTTTTTCGTTAGGTTCAGAATGATTTTGGCGAAATTATTGCATACACAAATTTTCACTGGTTCTATATGGCAAGATGAGCGTTGCTATTTAAGCCAAGATCGCAAGTTCTGCCTATTCGGCACGTCATATATATATATATATATATATATATATATATATATATATATATATATATATATATATATATATATATATATATATATATATATATATATATATATATATATATATATATATATATATATATATATATATATATATATATATATATATATATATATATATATATATATATATATATATATATATATATATTATGCAGAGCAAACTATCTAGGGATGGAAATCTTTACCTATAGATCTCTCGCACTCTCGTGCGTCATCAAGAGCTATACACTGTTGCAAGACAGCAACAGATTGGACGGGAAATTCTCTGATGCAAGTCACAAGGTATCAGTGGTGACCCATTGATGTGATGTAGGCATTATAAATAATTTTGTTTGGTGTTTTCTTTCAGCGTGAGTTTCGTATCTGACTTAAAAAAACAAAACCTGTCGGTAAACAACTCAACCTCCGCTGTGTTTGTGCAACATTTTCTGGCTGATTGCATATTAACTTCATCAAGTTTATTAAAGCTTTCCGCTCGACATAGAGATGTAAGTGTATTGTGTTGCGAGTATGAGGTACTGCTGTGTTGCAGCTTCATGTATAAGGCATTATGTTGTACTTGATGCCAGGGTATTTTTTACATGTATAGAAGGTGTGAAGTATTGCATTGCTAATATGTAGTGTTGTGTTGCAAGTGTCAAGAACTTTATTGCATGTATTGTTTCAAGTGTGGGATATAGTGTTGCATGTAATGTATTGCAGATGTGACGGTTTATACCGCAGGTAAAATTGCATTGTGGGTGTGAGGTATTGTTGCGTATATTCTGTTGCTAATATAAGGTATTGTGTTGCTTGAATTGCGCTGCAAGTCTGAAATATTCTGTTGTCTGAATTGTGGTAGGTGTGAAGTATTGTGTTGCCTGTATTGTGTTGCGGGTGTGCCGTAGTGTGTCTGTAATGTGTTTCAGATGTGATAAAATGTTGCCCGTGTTGTGTTTTCAGTATGACGTATTGTGTTGCAGGTGTAAGACACTGTGTTGTCTGTATTGCTTCAGGTGTGAGGTATTGTGTTGCCGCTGCTTCACCACGGCGGCATCACAACTCAAACAGCTGCCAATACACGTGACAGCAAGAGGACGGAGTTGGCGTCTCCAATACTCCTAAATTCCCCGTTACCTTCCTTGTCACCTCCACCGCCGTTACACTTGTCACATAACTAGTACTGTTGCGTTGGTATGGCGGCCAGTGCCATCGCTACCGTATTTGTCACCGCCTCCACCGTTATTCTTGTCACATAAATAGTACTAGTTTGTTGGCCGACACGACGGTATGCCATAAGTCTACTAAAGACCAGGACTTTTCTTTTCCTACACAAGTCTTCATTGCTCTCAATGAAACACGTATAAGTTTCAACTTGTACTTTTCTTAAAAAAAAAAAAAAAAGAAAAATGAAGTTTGGTATGGCTATGGGATTACCCTTCAGCGCTGTCTTGGGTAACACTCGTGTGTCATCTCATGGCTCAACTCGTGCTTCAATTCGTGTCCCACATATTGTCTCAACTAATGTTATCTCGAGCACCTGGAGAAGGACGTCTTAAAAGGGCTTCCTTCCCCGATAAGACATGCACATAGTACTTTGATCATAGTACCAAAATGTTTCGGCCTTAACAAATTAAAAATATAAAAGAGGCGAGGCTTCCATACAGTTCACTAAGGAGGAACAGATGATTCCTTGTTTTTTCTTGAAATGTTCCTCATTAAAGATGGTGACCTCCTGAAGCACAAGGTCTAGAGAAAACCAACTACCGAGGATGAACTAATGCAGTCACTGGCAGAACCACTCAAAACTGAAAGAAGAGTAGTTTTAGGATTCTTTCTCCTTGCATTCAGCGTTTGCGGTAAAAAAAAAAAATCGTGAATAAAATCATACTGAAGATGTTTCCTCCGTCCAGAGGTTCTTGTTCCATCACATCCACTTCCACGAATTCATAACACTTCACATGGACAACACACCTGTAGTTAGAACTGACATTGACCGATGGCCGGTTCTTCCTTCTGGTCTTACTGCAGTAACGATCCCCTCCTCCATAGAACTTACATTACATGGGTAAAAGGCCTCTCACGCCGATAGCCATGAAAAGAATTTTGAAAACTTTATATCACAAGAAAATCACAGGTATGATGAAAGCTTATAGCATTCCATATGGGAATGTAACAACTCGTCAGTTCTTCAGGAATACAAGTAGGCACGCAGAATGGACGACATGAACAACGTCTGTGTGGTCCATCGTAGCCTGTACTTGCACCTCGTGGAGTTTACCTGGAGTTTACCTGGAGAGGGTTTCGGGGGTCAACGCCCCCGTGGCTCGGTCTGAGACCAGGTCTCATGGTGGATCAGACTCTGATCAACCAGGCTGTTACTGCTGGCCGCACGCAAACTGACGTACGAACCACAGCCCAGTTGTTCAGGTACTGACTTTCGGTGCCTGTCCAGTGCCTTCTTCAAGACAGCCAGGGGACTAGTAGTAATCCCCCTTATGTATGTTGGGAGGCAGTTGAAGTCTTGGGCCCCGGACACTTAGTGTGTTGTCTCTGTGTACTCGTAGCGCCCCTGCTCTTCATTGGGGGAATGTTGCATCTCCTGCCGAGTCTTTTGCTTTCACAGGGAGTGATTTTCGTGTGCAAGTTTGGTATTAATCCCTCTAGGATTTTCCATGAGTATATTATCATGCATCTTTCTCGCCTGGGCTCCATGGAATACAGATTAAGGGCTTTGGCAGAAAGTATAAATAATAATGTATGAAACGCTCACGGGAAAACGATGAAGTAGTGAGATAAGTACCATTTACCACACAAAAACTAAAGAACCAACAACGCTACCAGCGCCGCCGCAGCCAACACCACCAGCACCACCACCACAACCACCACCACCACCACCACCACCACCACCACCGTACCAGCACCATCACCACCATCACCACTATACCAACACCATCAAAATATCAGTAGCATCACCAGCATCACCACTGCCATACCAGCACCAGCATCACCAGCACCACAGCCGCCAGCATCACTTACAACATTTTCTCAATTCTCCTGACGAAATACCTCTATTATTGTGTTTGACGCTCGGTCATATTACACTCTCAGGTGTCTTCTTGTTAAATAATGATAAAATGTTGAAAATACATTATCTGCTGTCTGTATAATATCGGTGGAAGGATCAGAAAATTGAAAAGTCTTGAGACACCGAGGAAACTGGGGAACGCATCTGTCTCGCGATTACTGCAAAATCTCCACCAGCGATAGTGGGTTCATTTTAAATTGACTGGTTACAAGTAACTCAGGTACACGACCTGGCATTCACCTGTTGCAAGCTGTTTAAAACTTGACTTAGTTTCTTTTTTTCATAAAAGATAAATTGCAATATAATTGCAGGAACAAAGCAAATAATTTGCAAAGAAAAAATGAATTTGTGACTTGTTAATGGTCCGGGATGGAGCGGTACGTTGTCTAAGATTTCTTCTTTAAATTGTGGGCAAATTATTCGTAGTTGTTTTATTATTCAGAATAGACTAACAACTTTCTCTGTGAGATCTATCATAGATCAAAACATGTTATGACTTAACATATCCTAAATTTATCTTCTAAGTTTTCGTGCTGGAATTTCTTATTAAAGTTCATCCGTCTTTACTGCTGTTTTCTATTTGTAAATTCTGTTAATCTCAAGGGTATCATTCAATGCGATCATCGTAAATTA
Source organism: Cherax quadricarinatus (assembly GCF_038502225.1). NCBI lineage: Eukaryota > Metazoa > Arthropoda > Malacostraca > Decapoda > Parastacidae > Cherax > Cherax quadricarinatus. Next base: position 22,748,663 of record NC_091292.1, on the reverse strand, counting down.
TAAAGTAGTTTTAGCGACGTATAAACGAATCTAAATAGTATCTTGATAAAAATGATTAAAAAGAGTTATTAGAGCTTAATAGATGAATTAATTGCCAGACAACATCAAGAGTGGCATCATTCCAGGTGAAGGTATCAGATATTGATGGCACTGAGGGTCATTTCATCACTGGAATTCTGTAGCTCATCAAAGGAATTCCGTTTGACACTATGGGTTGAATGTTTCATTCTTATTGTACCAAAATAAATATTAAATTTAACAAATGTTCGAACAAATCAATAATTTTGCCCCCATATTTCAAGCTGTGTTTAAAATTAAATCTGTTTTTTTATCTTAATATTTTTTATGTTTATAAACAGAGTAAGAAATAATGTATATAGTCAATAAACCAAAATTCCATCATTTTTCCCACTCGTGGTAAGAGGACTTATGTTTCCCCGACTTTACCACAACACTCAGAAGTTTGAGACAAAAGTTAAAATTAAAGATCATGTTGAAAGCCATGTTGAAGCCAGCCACACGTTGACTTCTTCCTTCCTCGTCCCCGGTGTCAGGCTCTTTTAATATATATATATATATATATATATATATATATATATATATATATATATATATATATATATATATATATATATATATATATACATATATATATATTTTATTTTTTTTTATTATCACACCGGCCGATTCCCACCAAGGCAGGGTGGCCCGAAAAAGAAAAACTTTCACCATCATTCACTCCATCACTGTCTTGCCAGAAGGGTGCTTTACACTACAGTTTTTAAACTGCAACATTAACACCCCTCCTTCAGAGTGCAGGCACTGTACTTCCCATCTCCAGGACTCAAGTCCGGCCTGCCGGTTTCCCTGCGTATTTATTTTTAACACATCGGCCGTCTGTCATCGATGTAAGGTGATTCGACGAAAAGGAAAAAAACACTTTTATTTAGTCATGCAGGAATCGCGGTGACGACATAACTCAGATGAGCCTCCAAACCTAACATTCCCACCCTTCCTTCAGATTACAGGCACTGTATTCCCTCTTCCTGAAGGACTCGAGTGTGTGTGTGTGTGTGTGTGTGTGTGTGTTTGTTTCACTTCCAGTAGGGTTGCTCAAGCTTAGAAGAAATGTTATTCAAACCATTAAGATGCTCAAGAATTTAACTCTCTCAAATATGCGGAGCTATTTGAATTACAAGATGAGTTGATTGTATGAAATAGCGATTTGCACTCCAGGGAAATACAAGCAATTGAGATGTAATGGAACTCATTACACTTCGGCGTCAAAAATATTAAAAAAAAACAAAATTCCTTTTAACTCTTAAAGGAAAAGGTTAAGATTTTTTGAAATGTAGTATATGATTTATTAGGGACATTTAAAAAAGGGAACTCTCAGGGGAACTCTCAGAGTAATCACGACAGAGGAGAATCTTCACTCTCGTCAAATTTTCCTTATTCGAGGACTCTGAACAGTCCTCCAATTCCTTAAACCTAAGTTGAATACACACATTCCACCCTCCCTCTTATTTCCAGACTCTTGATGACCCCTTCGGGTTTAATGCTCCTCAATAACTTTAATAAAATGCCAGTATAAGCCCACAGTGATACTTTATTACACACAGTGGAGCATTACAACTTTCAGTGGGGCTTTATCATCCACTGTGAGGCTTTATCACCCCACAATGTGGCTTCATCACCCTCAGAGGGGCTTTATTCTCGAAAATGGAGCATTATGACCCTTAGTGAGATTTTATCACCTACAAAAGAGCTTTATCACATACTCGGCGCTGTATGACCCTTGTAGATACAGCGCTTCTTTTTTGTAATAATTTATCACACTCAATGTGGGTCATATTTTCTTTAGAAAATATTGGGGCATTATCATCTTCAGTTGTGATAATGCTCCATTGTGGAACTTAAGCAGCATCAGCAACAAAAACAGTAGGAAGAGGAGAGAAGAGGAGGACTAGGAGGAGGAGAAGGAGGTGGAGAAACCGTAGGCGGAGCGGAGATTTCTGGCATCCCTGCCTGACCTGTGCTGTGGACGCCCTTGCTGCATCAAAGGTCTCTGCTGGACGCAATCCTATCCTGGTGTTTGAATGCACCCAGACTTTTGATAGAAGTAGTCTTTCATCACTGCAATAACTGGCTCAGTCCGTCTTCCTCTCGTTAGCGTCAAGGTATCCTTGATTTTAGTAAATGTGTGTTTTTCATTTTTACTCTAGATATACTCAATTCAAGCTTCGTAAATGCTTATATAATACACACACATATATATATATATATATATATATATATATATATATATATAGATATATATATATATAGATATATAGATATATATATATATAGATATTTCTTTCAACACACCGGCCGTATCCCACCGAGGTGGGGTGGCCCAAAAGGAAAAACGAAAGTTTCTCCTTTTACATTTAGTAATATATACAGGAGAAGAGGTTACTAGCCCCTTGCTCCCGGCATTTTAGTTGCCTCTTACAACACGCATGGCTTACGGAGGAAGAATTCTGTTCCACTTCCCCATGGAGATAAGAGGAAATAAACAAGAATAAGAACTAGAAAGAAAATAGAAGAAAACCCAGAGGGGTGTGTATATATGTGCTTGTACATGTATGTGTAGTGTGACCTAAGTGTAAGTAGAAGTAGCAAGACGTACCTGAAATCTTGCATGTTCATGAGACAGAAAAAAGGACACCAGCAATCCTACCATCATGTAAAACAATTACAGGCTTTCGTTTTACACTCACTTGGCAGGACGGTAGTACTTCCCTGGGCGGTTGCTGTCTACCAACCTACTACCTAGGATATAAATATATATATGTAAATATATATATATATGTATATATATATATATATATATATATATATATATATATATATATATATAAATATATATATATATAATAATATATATATATATATATATATATATATATATATATATATATATATATATATATATATATATATATATATATATATATATATATATGCATATATATATCAAGATAGAGTCAAACTGTCTGTTTTCTCATCAATGTTTTTGAGAGCTTTACTAATTTGTAGTCCTGAGTTCATAGATGAGGAAATATCCAAAACTTATGAAATAGGTAATGATTTAAAATACCTAAGAAATGTAATTGATAAATCTTTTAAAGTTGCTAGAAACACTTTTTATAACCCAAAAAGGGGCAACCAGCCTTATTCAACTAAAAATATGTTGGTTCTCCCTTACCATGAAAACTTGGTTGATATGCCTTCTCTTCTTAAGACTTTTAATATTAAAGTTGTATTCAAAAATCTTGATACAGTAAAAAAACTTTTGATAAAGAATTCACCCCAAAATGCTGATGGATGTGTCTATAAGATTCCTTGTAAAATTTGCGATAAAGTTTATTGCGGTCAAACTGGTAAAAATCTCGAACCAAGATTAAAACAACATAAATATAGCATTAGAACTGGACAAGATTCCAATGCTCTATTTATGCATGTAAGAGATTTTAACCATCCAATTGATTTTCAAAAAGTTGAGAAAGTATTATCAAGCAAGTCCATGGTCGACAGGAATATAATTGAATCTTGTTTCATAAAAAGCAGTTTTGACAATAATATGAATATTTCCTTTGGTTTATATAAATTAGATCCATTTATAATTAATAAAATTTGGGAAGAATTTAGTAATACACTGGACAAATAATTTTAAAATTTTCTTGGGTAGAATAGCTTGGGGGTGAGTTGTGCAAAGGACCTATCCAAGTTGGGTCGCCGCGCGTCACGTGTTTAACCGTTGTGGGATCTGATAGTGAGGTGCTGGCCGGACCCCTTATATAGCTTCCATGGATGCTTCTCTTTCATAGTTCCTTGATAATGTGAGTAGTCACGAAAGCGCTTGGAAATTCTCTATTCTTTCAGAGTGGTTGTTTTGCATATTTTGAAATCACCTGTTTACTGTGATCTTATTGCATATATATATATATATATATATATATATATATATATATATATATATATATATATATATATATATATATATATATATATATATATATATATATATATATATATATATATATATATATATATATATATATATATATATATATATATATATATATATATATATATATATATATATATATATATATATATATATATATATATATATATATATACATATATATATATATATATATATATGTCGTGCCGAATAGGCAGAACTTACGATCTTGGCTTCAATAGCAACGCTCATCTTGCCATATAGGACAAGCAAAAATTTGTATATGCAATAATTTCGCCAAAATCATTCTGAACCTAACGAAAAAAATATATTTCACTGTGTTTGCTTAGTATTAAATTATTGTAAACAAATCTAAAATATATTTAGTTGGGTTAGGCTAAAATAAATTGCTCTTGTTATAATAAGGTTAGGTAAGTTTTCTAAGATTCTTTTGGTGCAAAATTAAAAATTTTTACATTAACATTAATGAAAAAAATATATCTTCGAACGTATAAGAGAAAATTTCTGAAAGAACTTAATTTTAAATGAGTTCTTGCAAATTGACCAGTTTTACATATTCGGCACGACATATATATATATATATATATATATATATATATATATATATATATATATATATATATATATATATATATATATATATATATATATATATATATAGACTGGCCAGAGGCCAGTCTATCTTCACATCAGTCTACCAGTCCACATCCTTTTCAAGAGTTCCTTCGATCAATAGCAGCGAAGTCTGGACAAAACCCAGCAACAAATTTTGAACCTAGAGGTCTTTACAGTTCATATATATATATATATATATATATATATATATATATATATATATATATATATATATATATATATATATATATATATATATATATATATATATATATATATATATATATATATATATAATGTCGTGCCGAATAGGCAGAACTTGCCATCTTGGCTTAAATAGCAACGCTCATCTTGCCATATAGGACAAGTGAAAATTTATGTATGCAATAATTTCGCCAAAATCATTCTGAACCTAACGAAAAAAATATATTTCACTGTGTTTGTTTAGTATTAAATTATTGTAAACAAATCTAAAATATATTTAGTTGGGTTAGGCTAAAATAAATTGTTCTTGTTATAATAAGGTTAGGTAAGTTTTCTAAGATTCTTTTGGAACAAAATTAAATTTTTTACATTAACATTAATGAAAAAAATATATCTTTAAACGTATAAGAAATCTTTTTAGAAAGGACTTAATTTTAAATGAGTTCTTGCTAATTGACCAGTTTTACATATTCGGCACGACATATATATATATATATATATATATATATATATATATATATATATATATATATATATATATATATATATATATATATATATATATATATATATATATATATATATATATATATATATATATATATATATATTATATATTATATATTATATATATATATATATATATATATATATATATATATATATATATATATATATATATATATATATATATATATATATATATATATATATATATATATATATATATATATATATATATATATATATATATATGTCGTGCCGAATAGGCAGAACTTGCGATCTTCCTTAAATAGCAACTCTCATCTTGCCATATAGGACAAGTGAAAATTTGTGTATGCAATAATTTCGCCAAAATCATTCTGAACCTAACGAAAAAAATATGTTTGATTTTGTTAGTTTAGTACTAAATTATTGTAAACGTATTTAAAATATGTTTAGTTCGGTTAGGTTAAAATAAATTGTTCTTGTTATAATAAGGTTAGGTAAGTTTTCTAAGATTCTTTTGGTGCAAAATTAAAATTTTTTACATTAACATTAATGAAAAAAATATATCTTTAAACGTATAAGAGAAAGTTTCAGAAAGGACTTAATTTTAAATGAGTTCTTGCTAATCGACCAGTTTTGCATATTCGGCACAATATATATGTATGTATATATATATATTTATATATATGTATATATATATATATATATATATATATATATATATATATATATATATATATATATATATATATATATATATAATTGTGTGTGTGTGTGTCATTAAAAAAAATTCTGAAACTGCTTTGCATTTTAGTTTCAGCAAGGTGGAGATTACATGGTTTTGCAGCAGATATCACTGCTAAAATATTTTTCACCATGTTGCGCTTTCTTCGTGAGTGAATCTTCTCTTGCTCTAACTCTTTAATGGAGTCCTGCGAATTGGGTCTTTTGCCCTAATTCGTTTCTGAATCCTTTACTCTCTCTCTCTCTCTGTCTCTCTCTCTCTGTCTCTCTCTCTCTGTCTCTCTCTCTCTCTCTCTCTCTCTCTCTCTCTCTCTCTCTCTCTCTCTCTCTCTCTCTCTCTCTCTCTCTCTCTCTCTCTCTCTCTGTCTTTTTTTACACAGGGTTTGACAAGGTTAGGTTAAGGATCCCTAGCTTTATTGACAAATTGTTTACAAGTTAAGGATTCCTAACTTTATTGACAAGCTAAGAGCTGTTACCTACATCAGCTCACTTGAAAGCATTTTTATTGTTATGAAACATACAAGTATTTTTATTGTTTTGAGACATACAAGTAGCGAACAGGATGAAGTTGGAGCCATCTGTGGGCCAGCATTTTCATTTGATCAACTTACTATCTCGTTGACGTCATAATAATGTACGAATGCGTTCCAGATTCGAGCCATCCTGGGGATAAATGATCTCAGATAAAGTGATGTTCTGGAGAAGGGTACAACAAGAGTGAAGTTGCTGCTTTCTGCCCGTCTTGTAGTATAGAAGCTTGCCTCTGACTGTCCTCAAAGTGAATCCAAGTGTGGTACTTTGACAATGTTGGTCTTGTACATAACAGTAAGGCCTCCCACATCTCTCCTGTGTTGAAGGCTTGCTGAAATAACAGATCTATCCAGGATGGGTCCAGGTGAGAGATGAGAGGTCTTGCTCTGTTTTCTACTCTGTCTAGCAGTCGCAGATGAGAGAGGGGGCAGGCAAACCAAAAAAGTGGAGCATACTCAAGGTGTGAGCGTACTTGTGCCTCATACAGAATCTTGTAACTCCTACTGTCAAGCAGATGCGAAGTGCTCTAAGTTTCCTGGCTGTCTTGTTTGCAAGATTCACAATGTGATTCTTCATGGTCAGTTTGGTGTCAGATTTCACCCCAAGGATTTCAACTTCTTCCCCAGGTACCAACACCCTCCTATTCATACTACTGTGCCGGCATTACCATCATGATGCCTAGAGACCATCATTTGTGTTTTCTCAGGTGCAAATGCTACTTGCCATCTGTTTCCCCAAGTTGATATAGCTCTTAGCTGGTGATTGATGTAGCTTAGAGCAGCTGGCATTTCTTCTCTTGGATAAGTGAATGTCAGTGCACAGTCGTCTGCATATGCATGGGATTCTGGGATGAGATGAAGGAGGTCATTGAAGTAGACATTCCATAATAATGGTCCCAGCACACTTCCTTGTGGAACACTTGCCCCAGTAGGATATCTTGCTGATTCCGTTCCATTGAGAACTACGCTTAGACATCTACCATAAAGGTAATCACTGAGGAGACAGAGTAGAGCCTGCAATTCCCAGTACTTGCAGTTTTGCCAAGACGCCCTGGTGCCACACCCTGTCGAAAGCACCAGCAATATCCAGTGCTATCACAGAGCTGACTCTCTCTCTCTCTCTCTCTCTCTCTCCTGGCGTGAGTTAACTTTCCTACCGCGAGACGGATTCTTCGTTTTCTCTTTAGCCAGCTGAAGGAAACTGTATTAACATGCCTTATCTGAAAGAATTTTTTTTAAATATATATTGTTGGAATGTTTTGCAGTGCGTCAGTCCCACTCTAATTCTGTAAGCTGGGGGTAATATTTGCTTAGGAGAAACAACTTTTGAAGTGGGAACTATTAAATGATTTGACTCTTCATGACATTTGCACTAAAAAACTACACTTACGGTTCTCGTACCTGAGCTGCAGCTGATAATTGTGTTACAATGACAGCATGCAGTGCATGCTGTCATTGTAACATCTCGCTCTGTGTAGAGCTTATGAAGTCTACCCAGAGCGATACGTTGTCACAATAAATGCCCAGATAAGCATATGCGCATTTTATCACAACCTGTCGTTATCTTACTCTCTTATCTAACCTCGAAACTTTTGTGAATAAAGTCATGCTTGCTCTCCATCATTTTAAATGTTATTATCCCTTGTTTTAAAGCTAAAAAAATATGCAAATGATTATGAATTAAAGAATATGTATTTGTAACAGCAGCAGCAGCAGCAGCAGCAGCAGCATGAACAAGAGGAAGAAGAAGAACAATGCCCTTTGAAAGCATAACGCAGCCAGACTACAGAAGATGTGGGATAATTGTGTTCCGAGTGGGAGGATGTGTGTTCGTTGTTTGCAGACTGAGGTAGAGATCAGCAGCACACGTTGCGCTGAATTACTCACAAGGGCTTAGTATTTCGGTCGCTGTGCGATCCGAGAAAGGTATCCCAGAATTGCATGACCTCAGTGCCCTGTGCGTCAATGTACGCGAAATGATTATTGCAGAGTTTAGCCTATGTTTCTATTGCAATTAAGATCTGAAGCGAATCACATTTTACATTCACAGGTTATCACATGGACACTACTTTCTAAATTTCTTCAATAAAAATGACAAATTAGGGCATACATAGCCCTAAACTAATTCAAACGTTCCAGTAAGAAACACCAGTTATGAAACCAACCTTAAGAGGAATTCTCTAGTTACCTTAAAGAGACCAATGTCCTAAAATACGTTAAACCGGAAACCGCTCAAAATTTACATTAGCAAGTTATCAATATTTAGGATGACATTTAGATGAGGCGTTCGAAATTATAGCATGAAAAGCAATTTTTCATTTTTTTCCCCGGTTTCTTCCATGGTAAAAAAGGCAAATTCGGACCAGCACAGTCCAAAATCAGCCCAAACTTTTCTCAAGTTAAGATTTATTACCATTTTATGTTTACATCAATATGTAAATAATTAAATATTAAATTAAATGAACATTGTGTAGATTTAACATTGTGTAGATTTAACCTAGAATAATAAAATGAAACCGCTGTGATTTTTTCTGATTATAGGAGCCATTTTCCAGTTATTTCAAAGAAATATATCTGATCCTTGTGGGTTTAGTACTTAGTTATGATATAATATAAAATTAAAGGAAATAGCCTTTAATTAATGAAACTGATATATTAAAACTTACACAATCTAAAATCAAGGCGAAACTTCCTTTAAGAAAAATTATCAGCATTAATTAGAGTTTAAAGTCGGCCGGAAGAGACAATATAGAGAGAGCAACGGAGAAGTGGAGTAGTAGCAGCAACACTCGCATCAAGAGGCATTCTTGAGCTGCCTCAGTGCTCGGGCTTCGGTCCAAAGCTGGGATGTGGCTCCAAAAGGATCCTGTAGTGTTTGCTGCCTTTGCACTTCCAGACATCGTCTGCTGCTATGCAGCTGCCACACCCTTCGAGCTTAGTGTGGGCTTGGTTTGTGGCAGTCCAAGGTGCCTAGCTTCTCCCTCCGAGGAGGTATTTGTACCTCCTCCCATGGCAGACATTGTCTGAGACACTCCCACGCAAGGAAGCCAAGGCCGGGTCACCTCTTGGAAAAGGCCCGGGCCAGGCGATTATACCGGCGAATCTACTACCTATCTACCTGCCGGAAGCGGCATTCTCCAGTTGTTGCACAGAATCTAAGAAAATGTGCAGCTACACAGCCTAAACCGAAGAATTGTTTCATCTATTTCATTAGATAAATCAGACATTTAAAAACTGACACTGTTCACAATTGTTTTTATTTTAATAAGCGGAAAACGCTATACCTGTAGGTGTCATACAGCGCACGTGGAATTAGAAGCATTCGGATTTAGTCCATGAGGAGAATAAATCCAGTTCCTTGGATCAAGAGCCCCCTCATCAGCATCAAGGCAAAATGCCTTATTAACTTTAAATAATGTTATACTATTTCAGGACAAAGTGGCTAAATAAGGTGTCTGGTAGGTCGGTCGCTAGCGCACTCAACTCACACACTGAGGTCTATGGTTTGATTACTTGTACGACTGGAAAAATTAAGACGAGTTTTCTTAAGACACCTGCAGTCCCTGTTCACCTTAAATAAGTATCTGAGTGTTAGTCGACTGGTGTGGGTTGCATCCTGGGAACAAAATTGACCTAATTTGCCCGAAATGCTCTACATGTACATGTAGAAATAGATTATTATCATTATTATTAAATGGAACCTACAACCATGTTCTAAGGTGGGTACACGAGTGATGAAAGATTGAAACCTATGAAAAGAACCAGTCTCCAGTTATCACATGGAAACACAATCTAGGAATGATTCTATGTAATATTTTCCATGGGGAAGCTACACTCACAAATATTCAAATGAATCTTGCCCAAGTTACAGTGCACCAGCGTTGAAATTTTGAGGTTAATAGACTAATTCGTTTACCAGTCAAAAAAGAAATAAAGATATATTAGTCACAAGACCTCGAGGCGTTGTTGTTGTTCCAACTGGCAACATTTGTAAGGGAATAGAGGAGGAACACAGAGTGCATCCATAATACGTTACCAGGAGGTGGTAAGGTTATTGCTTCCAGGACACGAGAGAGAGAGAGAGATAGAGAGAGAAAGAGAGAGAGAAAGAGAAGAGGTCAAAGCTTTTAAGAAGAGGAGGAGGAGGTTAGAGCTAGCCAAAGGAGAAAGATAAGAGGAGGAAAAGAAGGATAGAAGTAAAGGAGGAGGTTAGAGTTTTCAAGAGGAGTAGAAGGAAGAGGTTAGAGCTACCAAGAGAAGGAGAAAGAAGAATTGGAGAATGAGAAGGAAGACAGGTAATAGAGCTGAAGAAAAAGAGGGGAAATAAAACAAATAGTAAGAGACGACAGGGGTGATTTTAGAGAAAAGTTTAGAAAGGTTCAAGTAGCTGCCGAGGTTACGTGAGCTGCGTGAGTCAGTAATAAGTCGTGTTGGTGGTGGCAGGAATGAAGATTGGGTTGTGGAGGCTAAGGCTATATTGTCTTACTCCCACGCAACCCTCTGAGCCGTAGGAATGAAGCTGTTGTGTTGTACTCCCACTCGACCCATGGATCGCTGGAGATGACTTACCAAAATAGGTGCATTGTAACCTTTAGGATACGTCAGGGTAGTAGAACAATAACTGCATCAATAGGGCTATTCACCAGTATAAGTCGGGTTAGATCTACTTGTATATTAGTAGTCTGGGATAGGTCAGAATAAATTGAATATTAACGTTAGGAGTTTGACGAATATTGCTGTATAGTAAGTATCGGGATAGGTTATAGAACAGTGGTTCTTAACCTGTTATTGAGTTTCGCTCCCTATCGCAGTTTCTCCTTGTCTCCACTCCCTCCTTCCATCATATAAAGTTCTAAATGAGAAAATTTTGACACTAGCTTTTATTCTTAACTGTATTATTTTAATTAGTTTACAAGAATCTGTTTAAGGAGCAAATAACTGCACAACTTATGAAGTGAGAACACATTTAGTGAGTTTTATAACACTCCTGAATTACCAGATTCTGAATAGGTGGGCACGTGCCAGAGAGAACCCAACTTGTTTATGTATTTGGTCTTACCTGGAGTATACCTGGAGGGTGTTCCGGGGGTCAGTACTCCCGCAGCACGTTCCATGATCATGGCCTCTTGATATCGACCAACGCAGAAAATATATCCTCGTAAAAATACGTGGTTCTAAATATCGTTAGAATCCGTATAGCTTGACGTGAGACCAAAGGGTATTTGACCCAGACCATCTCCAGAGCTAGAGCTTTGACGTCATCCTTAGTTGAAGAGTTGAACTTCAGCTCAAGGAATTGTTCCTGCACTTCGTTCGAAACATCGGCTACGTCGCCCTGGAATGGGTTCCTGATTAATTTCTAGGCCTCGCGCTTTTCGTCCAAATCAGGTAATTAGCGAACGAATTCCACCTTAAGCTCAGTCAGATGAGCAGTGATTGGTTTCTATGAACTTGGAATCGAACTGACCAAGCAAAACAGCTGAATCTAAGTTTGTGACACAGGCCAATGAAGACTCTTGCTATATTCATGTCCGCAAGCTGAAATCCTTCGGACTGAAACTTTTCATAAAGGTCTGACTTTGCTGCATCTCTAGAAATATTACCAATTATTTCTGCAGTTCGTAAAGTCACCCAAGCCTAATTCACTTCGAAAGCCATCGCACATTTGTGTGTTAAAGCAAGACTTGATGGTCAGAGTCCATGTCCTTGCGCAGTAGTTTGAATAAACGACTGTTTAAGACTCCAGTTTTGATGCCTTTTACTGCCTTGATGCCTTGGTTCAGATTCTCGATGAATAAAGAATGATAAAAGAGTGGCTCTCTTGTTTCTTCTTATTCACGAAACCGCATTACGAACCAAGCATGGCCAGAGCTCCGTCTATAAAAACTCCTACCAGCGAGTCCCACTAAAATCGATTTTCCTCAAAGATGTTTGATACCATTTCAAAGATGTCCGTTGATGTTTAGAAGTTTCCAGGGAATAACACAACAGCATTTTCTCCTTCATGGTGTCGCATGACATGAAATAAGCGAACATCACCATCTGAGAATACTGTATTCTCAGATGGTGATGTTTGATTACTTGTACGACATCAGTCATTTCATCACACTGTATTGAAAAGACAGGAGAGACCAGTCATTGACTTGATCTTTAATATCATGAGGCATTTCGATCCTTCGCTTCACGGAGTCATTCGACGGTGAGGTATGGGACAGCGTGTTCGCACTGTCCTTTCCCAGTACGAGATCTGCTACAGTCAGTAGACTTGGATCCATGAGGGTCTTCCCGACTGTATGCCTCTTCTTGTTCTTTATTGTCACGAGAGCAGTCTCGTATGATGCCTCAACAATATTTGAAGTCCGTTAACAAAATGCTCACTGCTGTCAATTTTAAATCGCTTCAAGGATTCCTTTCATGCCTCAAAAAACGCCTTGAGTTTGTCGGCAAATTCGGGATGGGTTGTCTTCAGATGATGTTCCATGCGTGAAGGCCGCATCCCATCAGTGCTCCCAGTCTTGAACCATTTCACGCACTGGCAAAGTTCCGTGTCACTCTTTAGAAGAGGCACGAATCCGTACATGATATAATCGTCCTGGTTCTTCGGGTTTTCGTACTAATTCTGATGAGCACGAAAACCAATAAATTAATAAGTGAATAAAGAAGAGTTTTAAATTGAAATATGAAAACATGACAAAGAAAGGTCAAACAATCAAATCTCCGTTCCTGATTTTCTTTTAAATGTAAAAAAAAAAATAATAAATTTATTTTTTCCAAGTCTTGGGAGATTTAGAAGGAAGATTTTCAGTTTCATGTTAACTGTACATGAATAAATTCACTCAAAAGTACTGTATATAGCCTAAAATATAAATACTCTGTGAAAAATATATTTTGGTCACCACCCCCATGTGGGGACCACCCCCAGTCCGGGGGACCACCCCCCCCCCCATGATCGAGCACCACCCCCTGATCGGCACCACCCCGATCCGGGCACCACCCCCGATCGGGGCACCACCCCCCTGATCATGAGACCACCCCCGCGGATCCCCGGCCCCCACCCCCAGTAAAGAGCCCATGATCGTGGCCCCCCCATGATCGGGCACCACCCCCCTGATTGAGCACCACCCCATGATCGTGAGCACCACCCCCATGATCGAAACACCACCCCCCCTGATCCCGGGGCACCCTGATCGTGGACCACCCCCGGATTGACACCCCCCCCGATCCCCCAGCACCCCCGGTCGCCGCACCCCCAAGATCCGGGCACCACCCCCGTGCAACACCACCCCCAGATCCGGGGGACCACCCCGATCTGGCACCACCCCCTGATCAAACACCACCCCATGATCGCGGCACCACCCCGATCTGAGCACCACCCCATGTCGGCACCACCCCGGTCGGCACCCCATGATCGGGCACCACCCATGATCAACCACCATGATCATGACACCCCCCCCCATGATCGGAGCACCCCCCATGATCGAGGGACCACCCCATGATCGCGGGCCCCCCCATGGCAACACCCCCGTCCGGGCACCACCCTGATCGGCCCCCCCCATGATCGCGGGCACCATGATCGGAGCACCACCCCCGATGGGCACCCCCCATGATCGCAGGGACCACCCCGATCGGGCACCACCCCCGATCGGCACCACCCCGATCCCGGCACCACCATGATCGGGGACCCCCCCATGATCTGAGCACCACCCCAGATCGCAGGCACCACCCCGCGATCGGCCCACCCCCGATCGTGGCACCACCCCATGATCGAACACCACCCCCCATGAGCCACCCCATGATCGTGACACCCCGTCTGGGCACCACCCCCATGATCTGGCACCACCCCGCGAACCCCCATGATCGGACCCCCTGATCCGGCACCCCCCCCGTCGAGCACCACCCCCTGATCGTGACACCCCCCCGTCATGAACACCACCCCCCTGATTGAGCACCACCCCCTTTATCTGGCCCCCCCCATGATCAAGGCACCCCCCCGATCGGCACCACCCTGATCGTGAGCACCCCCCGGGTCGAACACCACCCCTGATCATGGCACCACCCCCTGATCGTGGCACCACCCCATGATCGCGGGGACCACCCCCGATCGCGGCACCAGATCATGAACACCCCCCGTCCGGGGGACCACCCCCTATGGGCACCCCCCATGATCCGGGGCACCACCGGTCGTGAGCACCCCCTGATCGCGGCACCACCCCATGATCGGGCACCCCCCCGATCGTGAGCACCACCCCCGTCCCGCGACACCACCGATCTGAGCACCACCCCATGATCGGGCACCCCCCCATGATCGGGGGACCCCCCGTGGGCACCCCATGATCATGAGCACCACCCCCCTGATCCGGGACCCCCTGATTGAGCACCCCCCGTGGGCACCCCATGATCGGGCACCACCCCCTGATCGTGAGCCCACCCCGATCGTGGGCACCACCCCATGATCTGGGCCCCCCATGATCATGAGCACCACCCCCCATGACGCCCACCCCATGATCGCGGGACCACCCCCGTCAGGCACCCCATGATCCGGCACCACCCCCATGCAGGCACCCCCATGATCGGGGCAACCCCCCGTCCTAGCACCACCCCATGATCGGGCACCCCCCCCAGTCGGGCCCCACCACCCCCGATCCTGGGACCACCGATCGTGGCACCACCCCCATGTCGGAACCCCCCCCCGGGGCGTGGGCACCCCGATCGTGAGCACCACCCCGATCATGAGCACCACCCCCTGATCCGGACCACCCCCTGATCTGGGCCCCCCCCCGATCCCCCTAGCACACCCCCCCAGTCTAGGGACCACCCCCTGATCGTGGCACCCCCCGTCGGGCCAACCCCTGATCATGACACCACCCCTGATCATGACACCCCCCCATGATCGCAGGCACCACCCCGATCCCCAACACCCCCCAGTCCCGGCACCACCCCCGGGTCGCGGCCCAGATCTGGGACCCCCCCCATGATCGGGGGACCACCCCCGTCGGGCACCACCCCTGATCCGGCACCACCATGTCGGAGCACCACCCCGGGTCTGGCACCACCCCCGATCGGGGCACCACCCCCGATCGTGGGCACCACCCCGGGTCGGGCACCCCCCCATGATCGTAGGCACCACCCCCCATCGGGCACCACCCTGATCATGAGCACCACCCCCCATCGAGGGACCCCCCCATGTCGAGGCACCCCACCCCTGATTTACCACCACCCCCCGTCGCGGCACCCCAAGATCAGGCACCACCCCCGTCGGCACCCCCCCTGATCGGGGCACCACCCCGATCGTGAGCCCCCCCCATGATCGGACCCCCCTGATCAGAACCCCCCCCATGATCGTAGCACCACCCCCCGTCGGGGGACCCCAGTCGTAGCACCACCCCCGATCGTGGCCCACCCAGTCGTGGCACCACCCCCCGATCATGGGCACCACCAGTCGTGAGCCAAACCCCGATCTGGGCACCCCCCATGATCGTAGGGACCACCCCGATCGAGCACCCCCGTCGGGCACCCCCGGGGCGAACCCTAGATCGCAGGCACCACCCCGATCGTGGCACCACCCATGATCTGGCACCCCCCGATCGCGGCACCACCCGATCGAACACCCCCCAGTCGTGAGCACCCCATGATCGGCACCACCCCATGATCATACACCCCCAGTCGGCCCACCCCCTGTCGTGGCACCACCCCTGATCAGCACCACCCCGCTGATCGGGGCCCCCATGATCGCAGGCACCCCCCCAGTCGCGGCACCACCTGATCGGGCACCACCCCGATCGGGCACCACCATGATCTGACCACCCCCCGCGTCAGGCACCCCATGATCATGGCACCCCCCTGATCGGCACCACCCCCTGATCGGGGCACCACCCCTGATCCCTGAAAACCACCCCATGATCGGGCCCCCCCGGGTCAAAAGGGACCACCCCCTGATGAGGCACCCCCCTGATCCGGGCCCACCGATCGTGGCACCACCCCCTGATCGTGGCACCACCCCATGTCGGGGGACCACCCCGATCCCGAACCGCCCCCCTGATCAGAACCCCGTCGGGCCCCCCCCGTCGTGGACCACCCCTGTCGCAGGGACCCCGATCCCAAACACCCCATGATCGGGCACCCCCATGATCGAACACCACCCCCTGTTCGGGCACCCCCCATGATCGCAGGCACCACCCCGTCAGAGCACCCCATGATCAGCCACCCCCCGATGTGGCACCACCCCCCATCGAACACCCCCGATCCCCGGCACCACCCCCTGATCGAGGGACCACCCCCCGGTCGCGGGCCCCCCTGATCATGGCCCCCCCCGTCGGAACCCCCGATCAAAACCCCCCGATCCGGGGGACCCCCCCATGATCGGGCACCCCCCTGTCGCGGGGACCCCCATGATCGTGGCACCACCCCCGATCGTAGGGACCACCCCCATGATCGAGCACCACCCCATGATAAACACCACCCCCTGATCTAGCCCCCCCCAGTCGGGGGACCCCCCATGATCCCCGGCACCCCCCCGGGGCGGAGGCCCCCCCCATGATCGAGCACCCCCCCCCTGTAGGCACCACCGATCGTAGCACCACCCCGATCTGAGCACCCCCCAGATCCCGAGCCCCCCCGATCCGGCCCCCCCATGATGTAGGGACCCCCCCGTCGTGAGCACCCCCTATGATCGGGCCCACCCCCGGGTCGGCACCCCCCGTGGGCACCACTCCGATCCGGGCACCCCCCCCATGATCAGAGCACCACCCGATCTGGCACCCCCCATGATCGAGGGACCACCCCGTCGCACACCCCCCTGATCGGACCCCCCCGATCGTAGGGACCACCCCCTGATCAGGCACCACCCCATGATAAGGCACCACCCCCATCCGGGCACCACCCCCCGATCGTGGAAACCCCGTCGCGGCACCACCCCTGATAAAGGGACCCCCCCTGATCGTAGCACCACCCCAGTCCGGGGGACCCCGATCCCGGGGGACCCCCCGATCGTGAGCACCACCCCGATCGTGAGCACCACCCCCGTAATGGCCCACCCCCCTGATCGGGCACCCCCCATGATCAGGCCCGATCGTGACACCCCCCCCGGGTAAGGAACCCCTGATCAAAACACCACCCACGTCGCAGGCACCCCCCCGATTAAAAACCCCCCGTCTGGCACCCCGATCCCGGGGCCCCCCCATGATCCAGGCACCTCCAGTCCAGGCACCCCCCATGATCGTGGCACCACCATGATCATGAAACCCCCCCGGGTCCGGGCACCATGATCGGGGACCCCCCCTGATCCGGGGCACCCCCCTGATCCCGGACACCCCCGTCCCGGGGCACCACCGATCCCAGACACCACCCCGGGTCGCGGGCCCACCGATCGGGCACCCCCCGATCCGGGGCCCCCTGTTTACAATCCATTTTTAAATTGAGAAATGTCATTCATGTAATAAAAACGGAGCAATTAGCATTATTTTCGAATGATAAAAGTAATTATTATTGTTTCTTTCATAAAACATGTCGACCTTACAGCATGTCTCAACTGAAGATAGAAATGCGATGGTGGGAAATGAAGAGAGTTATCACGGGCTGAAGATGTGCGGAGAGCGACTGGCGGTCTCGAAAAAGTTGAAAATTTCGCAGTCTGTGTTTCCGAGTTATAATTAAAGTTGTATTAGCTATGAGTAGATTCTGGCGTTTATTAAATGTTGACAAGTAACTACTGTTGTGTACGGTTGTTGTAACTTGTCTCGATTTGCGTTGAAAGTAGCGTGAAGTGAACACCCTGCTTGGCTGCAAGTGACAGACGTAATACGGTTGGTTATTTGTATAGAATACGTTCACTTAATGAGCTCGACGTGAGAAAGCGCAATCTCGCCAAGATAATTATATGAATTTTATGTTAATTTAGTCTCTTTTAGTGGTATTTCACATTTTGAATAACGTAGTTGCTACTTAGGACGTTTTTGAACTGTTTGTGTTGAGCGAGACCCTTCTTCCAATGAAAATCTAAATACAGACACAAACACAGGTTAAGCGTTTGTGATTTTTTGCTCTGATTTCTCCCAGCGTCCCAAAACATTACTTGCGCGTCCCCTCTCCCACGGTTAAGAACCGCTATTATAGAAGCTCTATATCGATTAGCTGTGATTGGTAAATTTAATTGTAGATTATCTAATATTGTCTGCGTTACATTTCTGCCACGATTGTACATGGTGACATTGCTGTCATGACCGTTGTCAGGTAAGATGGTACTCAGTGACACTACCGTCATGTCCTTTGCCAAGGAAAGTCCTACTGACACTAGGGATTACCAGACACACATTGCAGAACAATCTTACAGAATCTTCGAGTCACCAAGTGCCGAAATACGTCATAATCTGTCTTCATTTTGCATGAAAATTGCTCTAATAGAGCAAAATTAAAAAAAAGGCATTCCATATTTCAGGCTTAAGTGTAATTATATTAAACATTGCTTAGAGTAATAACTACGTTGGTCCAAGATGCACCACAACAATTTTTTTTTTATCAAACCATGTTTGGTAATCTGGCTAACCCCGTTGTCGGGGTTTCGAAGACTGCACTCTTATGGTTACATATCAGATATGTGACGTCTATTCACGAATACCTCAAGAAAAAGCGACCGGCATCACTTTGCGAGGACTCTCGGGATCACACACTATCAGCCATATCCTAATAGATTGCCATGTTTATCAGCGGGCACGCTGATAGACATGGCAATGGCTGATAGACATGGCTGATAGACATGATAACACACACGCCCCAACACACGCTAACTGATCTCCTCGCTGCAGGTCCCACCTCTGACACACTCTTTGACATTTTTAACGGAAACTATCATACTGTACCAAATTTGATTTAAATTTAACTTTGGGAGTAACCCCACTTCCACAAATCCCAACCTCCTCATACCTTTCACTCATTCCTGCCTTCACACCTTCCTCCTTTTGTCCATCCTACGCACAGCACTCTATGCCACTCAAATAATAATAAAGTTTTTATATTAAAAAGTTTTTTGTAAAGATCTTGCATATGGGGTTATATTTTAATATATTAAATGAGTTTTTATTTCAATTGCGTTAGAGAACCGCCCCTTTTAAATCTGCCAGTGAATGCCATTTTCAGTACTGTTACCCTCGACCGTTTTAGAGTCTCTCGTTGATTCAGTTAGAGATTAAAACTGCGATGCTTTGCATAAACCATTTACGGCACGTTGACATTTTTCTATTACCGTGTACTGTATCCGGATAGAAAGTGGTAAATTAAACAGAAAATTGTTCGATGTAATCTCTACTGAAATGTGCTTAGAAGTTAGTTTTCAAGTATATTGTACAATCTATTTTCTTGCATTCTATGTGCGTGTGTGTGTTTGTGACTTTTTTTTTTGGGGGGGGGGGATAGGAATAACGTAGATGTTCTGTGATTTCTTCTGAATTCATCGGTAGAGGCTTGTATTTAAGTTTCACAAACAGTGATCGATGAACAGTGAAAACAACTTGGGCAGAAAAATGAAACACAAACAAACATGATTGTCATATATTTCGGCTTGTGTCAAAGTTATATCTGCTGAAGAGGGTCTCACACAACCACCGTGAAAAAAATAGTGAACATCCAAGAACTTTCGTAATGTCCCATATTATCAAAGACATGTCCTTCATAATATGAGACATTAGGAAAATTCTTGGATATTTTTTTTATTATCACACTGGCCGATTCCCACCAAGGCAGGGTGGCCTGTCTTGCCAGAAGGGTGCTTTACACTACAGTTTTTAAACTTCAACATTAACACCCCTCCTTCAGAGTGCAGGCACTGTACTTCCCATCTCCAGGACTCAAGTCCGGCCTGCCGGTTTCCCTGAATCCCTTCATAAATGTTACTTTGCTCACACTCCAACAGCACGTCAAGTATTAAAAACCATTTGTCTCCATTCACTCCTATTAAACACGCTCACGCATGCCTGCTGGAAGTCCAAGCCCCTCGCACACAAAACCTCCTTTACCCCCTCCCTCCAACCATTCCTAGGCCGACCCCTACCCCGCCTTCCTTCCACTACAGACTGATACACTCTTGAAGTCATTCTGTTTCGCTCCATTCTCTCTACATGTCCGAATCACCTCAACAACCCTTCCTCAGCCCTCTGGACAACAGTTTTGGTAATCCCGCACCTCCTCCTAACTTCCAAACTACGAATTCTCTGCATTATATTCACACCACACATTGCCCTCAGACATGACATCTCCACTGCCTCCAGCCTTCTCCTCGCTGCAACATTCATCACCCACGCTTCACACCCATATAAGAGCGTTGGTAAAACTATACTCTCAAACATTCCCCTCTTTGCCTCCAAAGACAAAGTTCTTTGTCTCCACAGACTCCTAAGTGCACCACTCACTCTTTTTCCCTCATCAATTCTATGATTCACCTCATCTTTCATAGACCCATCCGCTGACACGTCCACTCCCAAATATCTGAATACGTTCACCTCCTCCATACTCTCTCCCTCCAATCTGATATTCAATCTTCCATCACCTAATCTTTTTGTTATCCTCATAACCTTACTCTTTCCTGTATTTACCTTTAATTTTCTTCTTTTGCACACCCTACCAAATTCATCCACCAATCTCTGCAACTTCTCTTCAGAATCTCCCAAGAACACAGTGTCATCAGCAAAGAGCGGCTGTGACAACTCCGACTTTGTGTGTGATTCTTTATCTTTTAACTCCACGCCTCTTGCCAAGACCCTCGCATTTACTTCTCTTGCAACCCCATCTATAAATATATTAAACAACCACGGTGACATCACACATCCTTGTCTAAGGCCTACTTTTACTGGGAAAAAATTTCCCTCTTTCCTACATACTCTAACTTGAGCCTCACTATCCTCGTAAAAACTCTTTACTGCTTTCAGTAACCTACCTCCTACACCATACACTTGCAACATCTGCCACATTGCCCCCCTATCCACCCTGTCATACGCCTTTTCCAAATCCATATATGCCACAAAGACCTCTTTAGCCTTATCTAAATACTGTTCACTTATATGTTTCACTGTAAACACCTGGTCCACACACCCCCTACCTTTCCTAAAGCCTCCTTGTTCATCTGCTATCCTATTCTCCGTCTTACTCTTAATTCTTTCAATTATAACTCTACCATACACTTTACCAGGTACACTCAACAGACTTATCCCCCTATAATTTTTGCACTCTCTTTCATCCCCTTTGCCTTTATACAAAGGAACTATGCATGCTCTCTGCCAATCCCTAGGTACCTTACCCTCTTCCATACATTTATTAAATAATTGCACCAACCACTCCAAAACTATATCCCCACCTGCTTTTAACATTTCTATCTTTATCCCATCAATCCCGGCTGCCTTACCCCCTTTCATTTTACCTACTGCCTATCTTACCCTAACTGCCTCCTCTTTTAGTTTATAAACCTTCACCTCTCTCTTCCCTGATGCTTCTATTCTCCTTGTATCCCATCTACCTTTTACTCTCAGTGTAGCTACAACTAGAAAGTGATCTGATATATCTGTGGCCCCTCAATAAATTCTTGGATGTTCACTATTTTTCTCACGGTATTTGTGTGAGACCCTCTTCAGCAGATATAAGTGTGTGTGTGTGTGTGTGTGTGTGTGTGTGTGTGTGTGTGTGTGTGTGTGTGTGTGTGTGTGTGTGTGTGTGTGTGTGTGTGTGTGTGTGTGTGTGTGTGTGTGTGTGTGTGTGTGTGTGTGTGTGTGTGTGTATGTGTGTGTGTGTGTGTGTGTGTGTGTGCGCGTGTGCGCATGAGTTTAGAGTTTTATAATACCATGAAAATATGTAATTAAGGTATAACAGAACAAATGTTTTTCAGCAATATTTATTCAGAAATGTGCTTATTACGCAATGAGAAAACTAATAGAATTATATGCCTTATTTATTTTTCCCCATCTGAAAGATCTATTCTGTATTCATTGCCTACCTTCCCAATAGGCAAGACCACCGACCCTTCTCTCCTTCTCTCTTTCTCTTTTCTCTCTAAAAATCCTTTTCTTGCCCTCCCTCCTTCTTTCTCTTCTCTCTTTTTCCCCTACTGCAGCACCCAGGTGCAATGAATAGAGATTGGCCAGAAGGTACACTCGTGCGGGAGTTCCTTTGATGTTAGGCTTCACATATACTTCGTTGGTATATCCCACGCAACCGCTGCTACCCTGTAGCATCACACATACACCCTCTAACAGCTTACATTCACCTTCTGGCTAACATACATCCACTAATTCTCCGACATCTTGCATAATTGTTTTTAACGCAGAGCAAATCCTGCATAGGTCATTCAGTTCCTGGAAGTGAATGGTATGGTGATAACGGCAAAATCTAATAAACAAAGTACGGACAAGATGGATAAACGCAATTTGATACATGGCAACGAAGAATAAGCAAGAAAGAGAGGTATTGGATAACTGCATTATAAAAAAACTAGTAACTGGAAGCAAATCAGTGAATAACCATTACCTTGTGTTACCATTTTTCAATTGGAAGAACTCTACAGTCATTCAGATCAGAGTGTGTGACGCGTGTGAGATCTGCCACAGAGAATGCAGCACAATCCTGGAGCTTTTATCTGAGTAAACACGTCACTTAATTACAAACGGTACATGTATTCGCCACGAGACTAACCCCAGAGAAAAGGGGAATAACCCAAACGTCACTGGAGGTGAGAAGCCCGTTTGACAGGATTATGATGTAAAAGATAATCGACAGGATCAACAATGCAGACAGAAACTGTTAAAAAGGATCCTCCGGGAACAAAGAATAAAGATGGATAGGAAGTGAAACGGCCTGGAAGAGGTGGTCGTGGCAGCAGATTCAATGGAGAGTTTTAGGAGAGCGTATCAGCGTATCCGTGAGTCTCAGGATTGACCGTTCGTGAGACGCGCGCGCGCACACACACACACACACACACACACACACACACACACACACACACACACATACACACACACACACACACACACACACACACACACACACACTCATACACACACACACAAACACACTCACACACAGAACTACAAAGGGTTCCTGGAGTTCAACTCCACCAAGTGCAAAGTCATGAAGATAGGAGAAGGGCAAAGAAGACCGCAGACGGAGTACAGTCTAGGGGCCAGAGACTACAAAACTCACTCAAGGAAAAAGTTCTTGGGGTGAGTATAACACCAGGCACATCTCCTGAGGCGCACATCAACTAAATAACTGCTGCAGCATAAGGGAGCCTAGCAAACCTCAGAACAGCATTCCGACATCTTAATAAGGAATCGTTCAGGACCCTGTACACCGTGTACGATAGGCCCATATTGGAGTATGCGGCACCAGTTTGGAATCCACACCTAGCCAAGCACGTAAACTAGAGAAAGTTCAAAGATTTGCAACAAGACTAGTCCCAGAGTTAAGGGGTATGTCTTACGAGGAGAGGTTAAGGGAAATAGACCTGACAACACTGGAGGACAGGAGAGATAGGGGGGACATGATAACGACATGTTAGGAAGTATTTCTTCAGCCACAGAGTAGTCAGGAAGTGGAATAGCTTGGGAAGCGATGTAGTGGAGGCAGTATCCATACATAGCTTTAAGCAGAGGTATGATAAAGCTCACGGCTCAGGGAGAGTGACCTAGTAGCGACCAGTGAAGAGGCGGGGCCAGGAGCCAGGACATGACCCCTGCAACCTCAACTAGGTGAGTACAACTAGATGAGTACAGGCGCGCTCGCTCGTACACGCACGCACTAACACACTCATACTCGCTCTATCTCCGTCCAACCAATATAGTAAAAACACACAAGAGCGTGAGAGCTTGTGCGTGTTACCGTCCATTTGAACACCAAAGAAATTATCCTGTACTTACTGTTAATCTTCTCCATAGCAACGAATCTAACATCTCACGTTGTCATGGCACTGCTGCCAGGTATCCTTCAATTTGAACAGCCGACGGACTATGAGATTCTGTTCTGGGATCACAGAGGAAGTAGTTTAGCACCTCAGTCTCACAGAAACACAGCTCCTGGATATTCCTCTGCCCACTGAGAAAACGTTATGTTCGTCTCAAGAGTCCAGTGTCGTTCATGCGTGTTTGCTAGTGTCGTCTTAGACCAAATTTCTGTTTTAAGACCTATGTAAACTACGAGTGAAGTTGAAATTTCCAAAGTGGCCAATGAATTACTAATTATCTTGAATTATGCAACTCAAGTTGAAGGGCTGGAAGATATTTGTGTTTATTGAGGGACTGAATTAATAAAAGATTGATTTGAAAATAAAATACGATAAAAAATATACACACACACTCACACACACACGCACACATACACACACACACATACACACACACACACACACACACACACACACACACACACACACACACACACACTCTCCCCTCTCCTACTCTTAAAAAAAAAAAAAAAAAAAAAAAAAAAAAAAAAAAAAAAAAAAAAAAAAAAAAAAAAAAAAAAATGGTGGGGACTCGCAGGACCCAAGGATCAGATGAGAATGGTTCGGGTAGGGAGGAGTGGATGGAGGAGCAGTGGAAAAGGATGGAACAAGAGTGGGAGAGAAAATTAGGAGAGCTTTCTGAAAAAATGGAGAAAGAGCTCTCTGTGAAATTGGAAAGGTGGTTGGAGAAGGAGACAAAGAATTGGGAGGCACAAGTCGAAACTGCAGTAGCCAAGATAAGGGTCCTAGAAGTTGAGATAAATAGGCTGGAGCGAGTTACAGGGGCAGTGACCAGAGAAGACACAGCATATGAAGCTGCGAGGCTGAACAGGAAGGAAGGAATTATGAATTATGCTAAGGTCACATCAATCTGCCAAGGAGGACCAAGGAGTGAAAGGGAAGATCAACTGGTTGCAGATGGAGAGGGTGATAGGTCGAATGCTGAGGCACAACAAGGCTATCAAGAGCCACTGGAAAAATCAAGGGAGAAACTGACCACATACAGGCAGGATCCAGAGCCACAGAGGGTGAGGCAATGCGAGGAAGAAAGGGCAAAATCAGTGTTTATCCATGGGCTTCAGGAGAGAGAGGAAAGGACACACACTGAAAGGAAGCAGGAAGAAAGGAAGGAGATTGAGAAAATCATAACAGAAATAGGTGAAGAGAGGGACGAGATTGTAAATTTTCAGAGAATAGGGGGGTACTCGAAGGTGAGAAACCGACCAATCAAGCTGATTCTCAGGACGGAAACAGTGCGGAACAGGATCCTCCAAGAGAAACCACGATTGAAATACTCGGAAGAGTACAAGAGGGTGTTCCTAGACAGAGACAGAACAAAATCAGAACGACAGCAGCTGAGGGAGAGGACAAAAAAGCGAAAGGAGCTAGGAAAAGAGACAAGGAGGGAACCAGCAGAGGTCTGTCAGAGCAGGACAGAACAGCAAGGGCAAGCACACACACAACTACTCTCAGAACCATACAACCTATCACACCATCCCAACACACCCTACAATCCATACCCACAGCCTCCACCCAACACCAAGCTATAGAACCCCACAGTATGCCACCAGGTCTCCCACCCTCACAGGCCCCCCAAACCACAGTGTTGGAAAGGAAACTGAAGGTATGGTACACAAACGCTGATGGAATAACAAATAAGTGGGAGGAGTGGCAAGAAAGAGTCAAAGAAGCATCACCGGACATCATAGCTCTCACAGAAACCAAGCTTACAGGTATGATAACAGATGCCATCTTTCCAACGGGATACCAAATCCTGAGGAAAGACAGAGGGAACAGGGGGGGTGGAGGAGTGGCGTTGCTGATCAAAAATCGCTGGAATTTTGATGAGCTGGAGAGAGAAGATAGCGGAGAAGAAAGTGATTACATAGTGGGAACACTTCACTCTGGAGGTCCCAAGGTGGTAATAGCAGTGATGTATAACCCACCACAGAACAGCAGGAGGCCAAGGCAAGAGTACGACGAGAGCAATAGAGCGATGGTTGACACACTAGCTAGAGTGGCCAGAAGAGCTCATGCATGCAGGGCAAAGCTCCTGATCATGGGTGACTTTAACCACAAGGAGATAGATTGGGAGAACTTGGACCCACATGGGGGCCAAGATACTTGGAGGGCTAAGATGATGGAGGTGGTACTGGAGAACTTCATGTACCAACACGTAAGGGACACTACAAGAGAGAGAGGAGAGGATGAACCAGCAAGGCTGGACTTAGTATTCACCTTCAGTAGTGCAGATATCGAGGACATCACATATGAAAGACCCCTTGGGGCCAGTGACCATGTGGTTGTAAGCTTCGAATACACAGTAGAGCTACAAGTGGAGGGAGAAGCAGGAAGGCCAGGACGAATGAAGCCAAACTACAAGAAAGGGGACTACACAGGAATGAGGAACTACCTGAACGGGGTTCAGTGGGACAGAGAACTGGCAGGGAAACCAGTTAATGAGATGATGGAATATGTAGCAATAAAATGCAAGGAGGCTGAGGAGAGGTTTGTACCCAAGGGTAACAGGAGTAATGAAAAAGCCAGGATGAGCCCATGGTTTACCCAAAGGTGCAGGGAGGCAAAAACCAAGTGTGCTAGGGAATGGAAGAAATATAGAAGGCAAAGGACCCAGGAGAATAAGGAGAACAGTCGTAGAGCCAGAAATGAATATGCACAGATAAGAAGGGAGGCCCAAAGACAATATGAAAATGACATAGCAGCGAAAGCCAAATCTGACCCGAAACTGTTGTACAGCCACATCAGGAGGAAAACAACAGTCAAGGACCAGGTAATCAGGCTAAGGAAGGAAGGAGGAGAGACAACAGGAAATGACCGGGAAGTATGTGAAGAACTCAACAAGAGATTCAAAGAAGTGTTCACAGAGGAGACAGAAGGGACTCCAGAAAGACGGAGAGGTGGGGCACACCACCAAGTGCTGGACACAGTGCACACAACCGAGGAAGAAGTGAAGAGGCTTCTGAGTGAGCTAGATACCTCAAAGGCAATGGGGCCAGATAACATCTCCCCATGGGTATTGAGAGAGGGAGCAGAGGCGCTATGTGTACCCCTAACAACAATATTCAATACATCTATCGAAACAGGGAGATTGCCTGAGGCATGGAAGACAGCAAATGTAGTCCCAATCTTTAAAAAAGGAGACAGACATGAAGCATTAAACTACAGACCAGTGTCACTGACATGTATAGTATGCAAAATCATGGAGAAGATTATCAGGAGAAGAGTGGTGGAACACCTAGAAAGGAATGATCTCATCAACAGCAGCCAGCATGGTTTCAGGGACGGGAAATCCTGTGTCACAAACCTACTGGAGTTCTATGACATGGTGACAGCAGTAAGACAAGAGAGAGAGGGGTGGGTGGATTGCATTTTCTTGGACTGCAAGAAGGCGTTTGACACAGTTCCACACAAGAGATTGGTGCAAAAACTGGAGGACCAAGCAGGGATAACAGGGAAGGCACTACAATGGATCAGGGAATACTTGTCAGGAAGACAGCAGCGAGTCATGGTACGTGGCGAGGTGTCAGAGTGGGCACCTGTGACCAGCGGGGTCCCGCAGGGGTCAGTCCTAGGACCAGTGCTGTTTCTGGTATTTGTGAACGACATGACGGAAGGAATAGACTCTGAGGTGTCCCTGTTTGCAGATGACGTGAAGTTGATGAGAAGAATACACTCGATCGAAGACCAGGCAGAACTACAAAGGGATCTGGACAGGCTGCAGAACTGGTCCAGCAATTGGCTCCTGGAGTTCAATCCCACCAAGTGCAAAGTCATGAAGATTGGGGAAGGGCAAAGAAGGCCGCAAACGGAGTACAGTCTAGGGGGTCAGAGACTACAAACCTCACTCAAGGAAAAAGATCTTGGGGTGAGTATAACACCAGGCACATCTCCTGAAGCGCACATCAACCAAATAACTGCTGCAGCATATGGGCGCCTAGCAAACCTCAGAACAGCATTCCGACATCTTAATAAGGAATCGTTCAGGACCCTGTACACCGTATACGTTAGGCCCATATTGGAGTATGCGGCACCAGTTTGGAACCCACACCTAGCCAAGCACGTAAAGAAACTAGAGAAAGTGCAAAGGTTTGCAACAAGACTAGTCCCAGAGCTAAGAGGTATGTCCTACGAGGAGAGGTTAAGGGAAATCAACCTGACGACACTGGAGGACAGGAGAGATAGGGGGGACATGATAACGACATACAAAATACTGAGAGGAATTGACAAGGTGGACAAAAACAGGATGTTCCAGAGATTGGACACAGTAACAAGGGGACACAGTTGGAAGCTAAAGACACAGATGAATCACAGGGATGTTAGGAAGTATTTCTTCAGCCACAGAGTAGTCAGTAAGTGGAATAGTTTGGGAAGCGATGTAGTGGAGGCAGGATCCATACATAGCTTTAAGCAGAGGTACGATAAAGCTCACGGCTCAGGGAGAGTGACCTAGTAGCGATCAGTGAAGAGGCGGGGCCAGGAGCTCGGACTCGACCCCCGCAACCTCAACTAGGTGAGTACAACTAGGTGAGTACACACAGACTGACGTAAGATTTCATTAATCAGCATGGGGAGAACGTGAGTGTGTGTGTGTGTGTGTGTGTGTGTGTGTGTGTGTGTGTGTGTGTGTGTGTGTGTGTGTGTGCTCACCTATTTGTGGTTGCAGGGGTCGAGATATAGCTCCTTGTGTGTGTGTGTGTGTGTGTGTGTGTGTGTGTGTGTGTGTGTGTGTGTGTGTGTGTGTGTGTGTGTGTGTGTGTGTGTGCACGTGTGCTCACCTATTTGTGGTTGCAGGAGTCGAGATATAGCTCCTGGTGTGTGTGTGTGTGTGTGTGTGTGTGTGTGTGTGTGTGTGTGTGTGTGTGTGTGTGTGTGTGTGTGTGTGTGTGTGTGTGTGTGTGTGTGTGTGTGTGTGCACGTGTGCTCACCTACTTGTGGTTGCTTGCAGGGGTAGAGATATAGCTCCTGATGTGTGTGTGTGTGTGTGTGTGTGTGTGTGTGTTGAGTACATGGGAAAGACAGATAACAGAGGACTGTAAGTCCAAATAGGTTATCTGCCGAGAACTAGTATTACTTAGTTTAAGGATTATCTTGTTATCTAAATGTGCGAGTCAGTGATAGAAAAGTAGAGACAATACAGAGAGACACTAACACATATATACGGAAGAACACACAAAATACGAGCAGGAATATTTATCTAATTGCTTACTAGTTACTTAACATTTTAAAAACTACGAATAAAGACACTTATTCTATAAGTGGAAAATAAGTACTCACAGATTTTGAAAACTGTGTGGCATGTACATTGCCATAATTCTTTGAAATCCTATTTGACACCTGGCTAATTCATTGCATGACCTAGTTTCAGATGATGGTTTTTACCGAGAGTCTTTATGTTCTAGTTTCTAACACGCACGCACACACACACACACACACACACACACGTGTTTATTTTGTTGTATTTGTTGTTAGTGATGTAGTTTGTGAGTCCAAATTCTTTTGTTAGTCTTGTTTTTTATTTTTTTTTTCCGGGTGCTCGTTTGTCAGGTCGTGTATGTGTCGCATCACCACTAATTAATAAACTACCAGCTGCAACAAATACCTTTAACACACACTGACAAGTTTAAAACATACTATACCAATAAATGTGTAACCTCGAAAAGAACTAAGCAGGTTAAACTCAACTAAGAGCACCGGCCCAGATACCATCCCGTCTAAGTTCCTAAAAGATGGTGCCTCTGAACTGCCAGTCCCAATTTCTCTCATAATAAATTTGTCCATCACCACTAATGCCGTACCAGAGGGGTTCAAGGAGGCCAGAGTTACTCCTATCTTCAAGAAAAATAGTAGGTCCGGTGTCAGCAACTATAGGCCTATTAGTATATTCAGTGTAATATCCAAAATTCTAGAGAGGGAGGTGTACTGTCAAGTAGTTAAATATCTTAATGCCAAGAACATTCTTCACAATTACCAATCAGGGTTTAGGAGCTCTTACTCAACCGACACCTCTCTAATTAATCTGATGGATTACATGAAAACTGAAATGTCGATAGGGAACCTCATAGGTATGGTAACCTTAGATTTGCAAAAGGCCTTCGATACTGTTAACCACAATAAACTATGTAAGAAACTTCAAGATATCGGCATAGGTTCCATTGACTGGTTTAAGTCCTATCTTAGCAATAGGAAACAAATTGTCAAAATCAATAAAACAGAATCAGAACCCCTGTCAATAGAATGTGGAGTTCCCCAAGGTAGTATCCTGGGTCCTTTATTATTCTTATGTAAATGATAAGCCCATCAGTGTCAAATGGAAACTCCTACTGCATGCGGATGATAGTGCTCTGTTAGTGTCAAGTAAAGACACTGGAGTCTTGAAGCAAATGGTTAGTAGACAACAAACTATTGTTACACCTCGGGAAAACTGAAGCCATACTCTTTGGCACAAAACAAAAACTGAGAAGGGTAAATAATTTTAATGTCCGGTGTAATGGGGAGCCCATCACTTCAGTTTCCTCAGAAAAATATCTGGGAATCCACTTTGACCCATGCATATCAGGAGAACTGATCAGGAACAGCGTAGTAAAGAAAGCGAATGCCAGACTGAAGTTCCTCTATAGACAAGCACGGTGTCTTCCTACTGAGGCTCGCAGGACTATGTCTAACCCTTATACAATGTCATATGGACTACTCTTGCTCTTCATGGTACTCTGCCTTGACAAAAAAAAAAACTGAAAGACAAACTGCAAATCACCCAGAACAAAATGGTAAGATTCATCCTGGACCTGGGTCCAAGAGAACATGTAGGCCAGGATGAATTACAACAATTGGATATGCTGAATATTGGAGACAGAGTAAAACAAATGAAGTTAAATCAAGTTTATAAAATTGCCCACAGTGTCCAGAATATCTTGCTGCTAATTTTGTCAAGGCTGGGAACTGAAGCAATCATAGTACTGGGTGGAGGGAGCACAACTTTGTAGTACCCACAGTTAGCGGCCAGGCTTCATACACCTTTTATTGTACAGCAATAAAGGACTGGAACAGACTGCCCGCACATGTCAAAGCCAGTCATAGCATGAACCAGTTCAAGAAGAGAGCCAAAAGGTGTCTAATGAATGTAGCGACAGAAAGGGAGAAGAATTATATTTTATTTTTTAGCTAGCACTCTTGTAAATGTAAATAGCTCATTTTACCTTATTCCTAGTATATATCCTTTATAGTATAATAAGATATTATATCCTTTATAGTATAATAATAAGGTATTAAAAGGACCTCAATGGGAATAAGTCACTCTGACTTTTATGGGTTATCCCAGGTTCTCTACACATGTGCTGCTATGTATGATAATCTATGTAACTGTATTTGTGTATACCTGAATAAACTTACCGACAATATACATCACAATACCTGTATCAACAATATACACCACAATACCCGTACCAACAATATACATCACAATACCTGTACCAACAATTTACATCACAACAATACCCGTACCGACAATATACATCACAGGACCAGTATCGACAACCAGTATCAACAACACACATCGCTATAACAAATACATTATCAATAAATACAGTACCACCGAATGCAGCAGCGGTTATCAGAACAGCTTCTCTGATACATCGTTCACCCTAGCTTTCATCTTCCTTTTAGCTACATCGAAATTTGAAGCGTCAGCTGCTCTGAAGTTCCTTGTTTGTTAAGAGTGGCCACCCGCTCCATTTCAAAGAGGAAAGTGGATGAGGATTTTTTGTTTGTTTTCATATTGGTATATATTGTGTTGACTCTACAGAATACCTTTGTTTTTGCCTTTGTACTATGGCACTGCGAGACTGACGGCGGTGTAAACAAAATTATTTTTATGAATGTTATCCTCTGATGTGGAGATAAAAACGCGTATATATATATTTGTATGCCAGAGAAGGGAATGGGGAGCAAAAAAAGAAGACAGAAGGAAGAGAGAGAGAGAGAGAGAGAGAGAGAGAGAGAGAGAGAGAGAGAGAGAGAGAGAGAGAAAGAATGTTCTTTATGTTATTATGGTTCTAAATATATGTCTTAAGTCGAGGGAAGGAGCACCTCTAATTTGGATCTGATATAATAATCAGATGGATAGCAAAATACTCATAGACCTATATTTCAAACCCCAGTTCCCTAAGCCTAAATGCATGCGATTACAATACTAAAAAATGCATCTAAAGTTGATAATAAGGCTAAATATTAGTGTTGAAAATGTTAAGAGAATCAGAAGAGACATTCATTTGGAAACAATTATCCACATTTCTTAAATACAACAGACCTAATCTAAATTCAGTTCTTTCATAGGGACCAGAGAGACCAGAATCCTAAATTGCACAAGCACAGTTAGCTTGAAGGGATTCAGATGTTGCGCTGTTAAGTAACCATCATGGAAGGTTTAAAGTTAATCAGATGCGACACTTAAAAATTATCATATGAAAAGCAGTATTTTTATTTTTCATTTAAAAAAAAGCAATTGGAACCTACACAGACAAAAGTCAATACAAATTTGTCTATAAGATTTACAAACTGTTATGAAAGTAACGAAGTTTCATGCATAACATACAAATTTTTAGGAATGGCCTTGAGGGCAAACACATGTTATAGGCATATAAATTAGGTGTCCCGTGGCTTGGTTGGCGGCACACTCGGCTCACATAATAAGTGCCCGAGGATCGATTCCTGGAACGGGTGCAAACGTAACATGCTTCCTTACACCTACTGTTAATCTTCGTCTAGCAGTAAGTAGGTATATGGGTGCTAGTCGACTGTTATAGGTCGCACCCCGGGGGTTGGGGGGAGGTAGTTTTATACCTTACATAGGGCTGGGATATGAAATGAGCTCTTAGCCTGTGAAAGTGATTTGTGTAAAAAATGCCTTTTAGCTGATTTAACCAGGAAAACCAAATATAGAGAAATATTCTGTCTTACTTTTGATCAGATGCGATGATGTCCAATTATTTCACAAAAAAAAATTTAATTAATGAAATTGGCACATAAATTGCTTAACATAACATCAAAAGATTGTTTCCTCTAAGAAAATCAAAACAAAACAAAATTTGCGCCTACACAGCCTAAATATATGAAAAGTTCCATCCATTTCAGATAATGGTTATTTTTTAATGAGAAAAGTGCTAAACCAGTAGGGGTCATATGTCGCCTGTGGAATGGGAAGCATTCAAATTCAATCAAATCAAAGGGACGATAACTCCAGTTATTTGGATCAAGAGCCTCTCACTAGCATCAATGCTAAGTAATGCAATAATATAAAATAATACTTTACTACTGAATAAGCTTCATTAAATATACCAACATTCTGCTACGAACGAAACGCCAGTGAGGAAATTCTGAAGCCGATCAGAGGAGCTTGTCTCCGCCTATCACACGGTAACAAAATTTGGGAATGACCTATGTAGCACTGTACACAGGGCACCCACGCATGCAAATATATCCATGAATCTTGTCCAAGATACATTACACAAGCGTTGAAAATTTGAAGCAGATCGAATAAGGCGTACTCTAGTAATAAATAAAAATGTGTGAGAAAGCTAACGAAAATGTTGCTGAGAATGTTCAGAGAAATGCTAAAGGTAAGTCCCTCGTTAAACTTAAAAACATAAAGTCTCGGATTGTTATTTTTTTGTAGTATTCTTTTTTTCATATTCACATTCAGTTTAAAATTCTCTACAATCCTGTAAGAACAAATATATGATTTTGATGTTTTCAGAATTCTAGTTTGATAAAATTGGCAAAAAAAAAAAATTGGGAAATTGGTACCTACACAGTTTAAAATAAAAGCCAAAAATATTTTCATTTAAGATCCAGAAGTATTTAGGATTTGAAGACAATCGGAAAAGTCATTCTTTCGTTATAACATTTGAAACAATTTACTTATTAAAACTGATAAATTTTTACTTTAAACAGCTCAGAGTGAGTGACAAGTTGCATTTTAATATAGCCCAACCATTCTATTTTTGTTTTCTATTTTACTGCATCAATAAATTCGCCAGCAAGCAAAGGAAGCTTAATAGGTACTATCCTGGTTCTGAGATGCATCAGCCATTAAATACTGAAGCAGTTCAGGAAACGTAAACTGAAAATTATTTAACCTGATTTAAGGGGAATTAAAATTTAGTACTGTTTTACACACAAAATCAACAAATCAGCACCCACTAATTTGAATTTCTCTCTTCGTCATCGTTGATTTTTTTTTTTTGGTACCGTTTTTGAGCGTTTGGAGCTACAATGAAGATTTTGTAAGTTACCCGAGCCATTCCAGGACGTTGAGAATAGGTTCAACAACTTTCGTCGAAGGGCACATGAACATGCCAGTTCTTTTAAAAATTTGGTCCCATTTTCCGTACACAAGTGTTGAAATTTTATATGAGTGCTCTCAAGTCATGAGTGAAAAAAATAAACACGTGTTCATATTTCAGCCAGTGCTCGTTTTTATATAGCCAGACTATTCTCT
Source organism: Cherax quadricarinatus (assembly GCF_038502225.1). Taxonomy (NCBI): domain Eukaryota; kingdom Metazoa; phylum Arthropoda; class Malacostraca; order Decapoda; family Parastacidae; genus Cherax; species Cherax quadricarinatus. The sequence goes on along the minus strand of NC_091292.1, from coordinate 22,713,558 downwards.
CCTTCCACTACTGATTTGTCTGTATAGGTGGTCTCAGTCTTTTACTATTAATAGGGTAATTAGCATATCTTATGTAAATAAGATATGCCAATCAGAACATTGGGATAGTGATATATTGCAGCTGTTGTAGTCTTCAATTAGCCACATGATGCGCACAAGACGTACAAAGGTGTCTCCTAGATCTACATACAGATGTACATAAGATGTACACGGGTGTTAACAGGTACATTTTTTATTCTGACAGTTGTGCCCAAGATATAAGCAGGTTTACATAAGATGTACACGTGTCCAAAAGATGTATAAAAGTGTCCAAAAGATGCACACATATGTCCAAAAGATGTACACAGGTGTATATATAAGGTTAATATGATAGTAGAAAATACTGGGCAACTCGCTAGGAAACACTTAGATATTCCTACATGCCCTTGCAAGTCTACTCCATGTCCCAGATCACCTAAGGCTACCACCTAATGTTGATCACCTAAGGCTGTCCCTGTAGAAAAGCAAAGGCAATGCGAAACATCATATTTACAGTCATACTAATGCTTCAAATAATGGAGTTTGGACGCATAATCTGCAATAATATATAACAGGGGAAGGGGAATAAACACGCATCTTATGTGTTACTATATCGCCTGCAACAAATCAATAGTTACAGCGACACACATGTATACAAACCACATACAAATAAGGGCATTATGGAAGGTTAAATACTCGGGGATACTTACTAAGGGGTATTAGACCACGAGTCCGATAGAGATTTAGTCAGCTTGTGAGAATGGGAATGAGTGAGGTTCTTAGTAATACGCTTTCGCCACTCTGAGAGAGAGGCTATGTTTGTCAGTCTCTCTCTCTCTCTCTCTCTCTCTCTCTCTCTCTCTCTCTCTCTGTCTGTCTCTCTCTCTCTCTCTCTCTCTCTCTCTCTCTCTCCACGAATGTGTGCCTCCACAACCTTATATAGCCTTCCCGATGCTATTATCTCTCATGCCTAAGCCTATGAGAATTTACATAACACATCCTATGTATATCACTCTGTTCTCATGTAAAGAGTGGCAACTGGACGCGTCCCCAGTCTACATGATGATACGGGAAACCTTCCCCAAGCTACCATACCTTCCCTGGCCTGACCTTACCTGACAGCTGCTTAAACATCCACATCGGTCCAGAACCAAGTGTATCTGGTTTAAACTTAGAGTATAAAAAAGAGGAAATTACGGTAATCTAAAATTTAAAATTAAAATAGAAGTTGCATCATTCGTCCCATTCCCTCGTATCTTGATGTAAGTATTACTTGGTTATAGAAAATTTCACCCAGACAATATTCATCTAGCTTTACCAATAAGTGTACGCAGGTGTACACAAAATATACACAAGATATGAGTATTTGTGCACAAGATACAAACATTTGCACAAGAAGTATGCACGCGTGCACAACATATACACAAGTGCGCGGAGATATACACAAAGTGAAGGCATGCACGCACAGCGGTAATTAATACCTCACTATTATTTTAATTAAATATGATATATATGTCGAATAGGTAAAAATTGCGATTTTAGCTTAAATAGCAACGCTCTTCATGCCGAATAAGGCAAGCGAAAATTTGAACATAAGAACATAAGAACATAAGAAAGGAGGAACACTGCAGCAGGCCTGTTGGCCCATACTAGGCAGGTCCTTTACAATTCATCCCACTAACAAAACATTTGCCCAACCCAATTTTCAATGCTACCCAAGAAACAAGCTCCGATGTGCAAGTCCCACTCAAATCCAACCCCTCCCACTCATGTACTTATCCAACCTAAATTTGAAACTACCCAAAGTCCTAGCCTCAATAACCCAACTAGGTAGACTGTTCCACTCATCAACTACCCTATTTCCAAACCAATACTTTCCTATGTCCTTTCTAAATCTAAACTTATCTAATTTAAATCCATTACTGCGGGTTCTCTCTTGGAGAGATATCCTCAAGACTTTGTTAATATCCCCTTTATTAATACCTATCTTCCACTTATACACTTCGATCAGGTCTCCCCTCATTCTTCGTCTAACAAGTGAATGTAACTTAAGAGTCTTCAATCTTTCTTCATAAGGAAGATTTCTAATGCTATGTATTAATTTAGTCATCCTACGCTGAATGTTTTCTAACGAATTTATGTCCATTCTGTAATATGGAGACCAGAATTGAGCTGCATAATCTAGGTGAGGCCTTACTAATGATGTATAAAGCTGCAGTATGACCCCTGGACTTCTGTTGCTTACACTTCTTGATATAAATCCCAGTAATCTATTTGCCTTATTACGTACGCTTAGGCATTGCTGTCTTGGTTTAAGGTTGCTGCTTACCATAACCCCCAAGTCCTTTTCGCAATCTGTATGGCTAAGTTCTACATTATTTAACTTATAAGTGCTAGGGTTATGGACACTCCCGAGCTTCAGAACCTTGCATTTATCTACATTGAACTGCATCTGCCACTTTTCTGACCAAGAGTAGAGTTTGTCTAAATCCTCCTGAAGTTCCCTAACATCTACGTTTGAATCAATTATCCTACCTATCTTCGTGTCATCGGCGAATTTGCTCATATCACTAGCAATTCCTTCATCAAGATCATTGATATATATTATAAACAACAACGGGCCCAAGACTGATCCCTGTGGAACGCCACTTGTTACTGATCCCCACTCGGATTTAACCCCATTTATGGACACTCTCTGCTTCCTGTCTGTGAGCCATGACTCGATCCACGAGAGCACCCTCCCCCCAATGCCATGAGCTGCTACTTTCTTCAACAGTCTTTGGTGCGGAACTCTATCAAATGCCTTACTAAAATCTAAGTAAACAATATCAAATTCTTTATCGTGGTCAACAGCCTCAAAAGCTTTACTGAAGAAAGTTAATAAATTAGTTAGACAAGACCGGCCTCTTGTGAATCCATGCTGAGTATCATTAATCAAGCTATGCTTATCGAGATGGCTTCTTATAATCTCAGTTATAATTGACTCTAGCAACTTGCCTACAATTGAGGTCAGGCTTATTGGGCGGTAATTTGATGGTAACGACTTGTCCCCTGTTTTAAAAATAGGAATTACATTAGCCATCTTCCACATATCAGACACTACACCTGTTTGAAGAGATAAATTAAAAATATTAGTTAATGGTTCACAGACTTAAATTTTGCATTCCTTAAGAACCCTTGAAAAAACCTCATAAGGACCCGGTGACTTATTTTGCTTCAGTCGGTCTATCTGCTTCACAACCATTTCACTAGTGACTGTGATGTTATATAATTTATCTTTTTCTGATCCACTATAAAAATTAATTACCGGAATATTATTAGTGTCTTCCTGTGTAAAAACCGAGAGAAAATAATTATTTAAAATCGAGCACATTTCATTCTCTTTGTCAGTAAGATGCCATAGTTATTTTTAAGGGGACCTATCTTATCTCTGACTTTTGTTCTATATACCTGGAAAAAACTTTTCGGATTAGTTTTAGAATCCCTAGCAACTTTAATTTCATAGTCCCTTTTAGCTTTTCTTATCCCCTTTTTAATGTCCCTCTTAATGTCAATATACTGATTCATAAGATGACCCTCGCCTCTTTTGATACGCCTATAAATTCCTTTCTTATGCCCTAGTAGATATTTCACCCTATTATTCATCCATTTTGGGTTATTTCTATTTGATCTAATTTTCTTTTAAGGGATAAACGTTCTTTGAGCAGCATGTATTGTGTTCAGAAAACTGTCATATTGATAGCTCTCTTCGTTACCCCAGTCAACAGATGATAAGTGTTCTCCAAGCCCATCGTAATCTGCTAAGCGAAAATCTGGGACTGTTACTGAGTTATCCCTACTATCATACTTCCATTCAATTCTAAATGTAATTGATTTGTGGTCGCTAGCACCCAGTTCCTCTGAAACTTCTAAATTATTAACAAGGGATTCATTGTTTGCCAGAACTAAGTCAAGCAGGTTATTTCCCCTTGTAGGTTCTGTCACAAACTGCTTCAAAAAACAATCCTGAACTACTTCTAAGAAATCGTATGATTCTAAATTCCCAGTCAAGAAATTCCAATCAATATGACTAAAGTTAAAGTCTCCTAGAATTACTACATTATCGTGCCTTGTGGCCCTAACAATTTCCTCCCATAGTAGTCTCCCTTGGTCCCTATCTAAATTTGGGGGACGGTATATCACACCTAGAATTAATTTTTCATGCCCCTCTGAAAATTCTATCCAAACAGACTCTGTATGTGTTACTTCAGACTTAATACCCGTTTTTATGCAACAGTTCAAGTGATCTCGGACATACAATGCCACCCCACCCCCCTTCCCGATACTTCTATCTACTTGGAACAATTTAAAACCCTGAATGTGACATTCTGCAGGCATGTCCCGACTTTTTGAATTAAACCACGTCTCAGTAATGGCAAATACATCTATGTTACCTGCACTAGCAACTAGTCTCAACTCGTCCATCTTATTCCTAGCACTGCGACTATTTGTGTAATAAATTTTTAATGACCCTCCTCTCTCTTTACCCTTCCTGCTCCTTTCTTTTATTCCACTAAACCTATTACTGTCCTTGTCAATTAGTGCCACTGGCTTTCCAATATCCACCTCATTTTGCCTATTACTAGTTCTCCTAGTACTCATGTTACTACCCTGCGACTTCACAGTTTTCCCGCCAAAACCCATACCACTAACTATTCCTAGTTTAAAGACCTAACAGCTCCCTCCACTGCGTTGGCCAGTGCTCCCACCCCACACCTAGATAAGTGAACCCCATCCCTGGCATACATGTCATTTCTGCCATAGAAGAGGTCCCAGTTGTATATGAATGTTACCGCATTTTCCTTACAGTATTTGTCCAGCCAGCAATTGACACCAATTGCTCTGGACAACCATTCATTTCCAACTCCTCTCCTTGGCAAAATGCCACATATGACAGGGCGCCCCCCCCCCTTCTTCCTAATCATGTCTATAGCTGTCCTGAACTTTCTACACAGTAGGCTTCTTCAGTCGAGTACAGACAAGTTGATAGAAGCAGAAGATACTTGAAGACGATGTAATCAGTCCATCATATTGTTTCAGACAACGGAACAATGCTCTTCTCCAGACTGAGGGACTGACCACCTCAAAACTTTAAGGGTGATGGACTGATTACATCGTCTTCAAGTATCTTCTGCTTCTATCAACTTGTCTGTACTCGACTGAAGAAGCCTACTGTGTAGGCGAAACGTTTCGAAATAAAGATACCTAACTGTTGCATATGTGTCTTACCTAACAATCTGTCGGTATTTTATACCATTTTAATGTTCATTCTGTCAGACACTGCAACACAAGGGTATCTTGGTACAGACCATCAACTTCGACCTCTACTAGTGAGAACGGCTGGGTTTGAGAGGGACCTGCCCCCCCAAACCAACCTACGTCTCACCTCCTGGCACTATATAAAGGCTCCATCCTGTCACTTCAACTTCATATTGTTTCAGACAACGGAACAATGCTCTTCTCCCGACTGAGGACGCCACCTCAAAACTTTAAAGGGTGATGGACTGATTACATCGTCTTAAGTATCTTCTCCTATCAACTTGTCTGTCTCGACTGAAGAAGCCTAAATTTTGGCGAAAAGTTTCAAAAAAAAGATACCTAACTGTTGCATATTGTCTTCCCAACAAACCGTTCATGATGTTGTCAAGCCGGTAACAATTCCTCCATAGCCCCAGGAAAGCATACCCTTTTTCTCCCCTCCTGTCCTTGGAAAGCCTATCCATGTATCTAAATGGGTTCCCCCAAAAACAACAATATTCTTCCTTCCTTGTTGTCGTTCGTCGTGACGTCTGTAGACTCATTCGTCCGGGTGCACCGGGAAACGTTGGAGGGGGTTTCCACAGGGTTTCCACAGCAGTCTCTTTCTTCTTCATCGTTTCTGGCTTTCCATTCGTCTTCTTGATCGTCAACTTCGTCGTCCCCTGCTGTCCAGCCACTGACCACGATCCCTTCTTGACCTGAGGACTCGAAACAGGAGGACTACTACGAATCCTCTTGTTTTCTTCGGTCAGTCGCCGTATCTCCATCTTCGCTGCCCTCAATTCTTCCTTAAGTTGCTGAGTGTTTAATAATTTCGCAAAAATGATTCTAAACCTAACGAAATAATATATTGCATTGTTTATTATTAAATTATTGTAAACTTATCTAAAATATGTTTAGATGAATTAGGCTAAACTAAATTGCGCTTGTTATAATAAGGTTACGTAAGTTTTCAAAGGCTCTTCCGGTGCAAAATTATTATTTTTTACATTAACATCAATGAGAAAAAGATATCTTTAAATGTATAAGAGAAAATTTTAGAAAGGACTTAATTGACCAGTTTTACCTATTTGGCCCATTACATATTTATTTAATTTAATTTAGCATTTAGATTTTTCTCAATATTCCCCTTGAAATACAGCTTAGCTCATAAGAAGCCTCTCGCTTGTTTACCTTACAGACATGTGAGTGGGAATCATAGCTCTGCAGCAAGTTAGGAAAATCGTGAACTTTAGCAGTTAATTTCCGGGAAGATGGGAGAAAATGCTGGTTCATAATAATTCTCCAACGTGAGGAGAGGAATGAGGATTCAACCTCGCGATATATTTCTGCCGTGAGGAGGTTGGGTTCACAAAAGGATGCATTCGCGATATATTTCCCGGTGTAATGGAGAGGAATATGGAGCGCCGTCGTGATATATTTCTGACAGCGTGGGAATGATGTGCTTCCTCACTCAAGAAGCATTTCTGACAGGTGCAATAATGGCAAAGAGAAAATAAGTTCAGCGTATTCTTCTGGAAAACTGGAGAAAATAAAAGAATAGCTCTGGTCTGCGGCGTATTTATGACAAGACTCCCCAATCCACGAAGACGCCATGACGCTGGAGGAGGACTCTTGATCGGAGGGATTAGAACTATACTCCCCTTCCAGGGTTGAAACTCGACTTTAATCTTCATAAATCAGCATGCAAAGAGGAGAGAGAGAGAGAGAGAGAGAGAGAGAGAGAGAGAGAGAGAGAGAGAGAGAGAGAGAGAGAGAGAAACAGAAAGACAAAGACAAACAAATACACACACGCACACACACACACACACACACACACACACACACACACACACACACACACACACACACACACACACACACACACACACACCCAGAGGAGGAGAGAGAGAGAGAGAGAAAGAAACAGAAAGACAAAGACAGAAACACACTCACACACACACACACACACCCAGCAAAGAAGAGCGCAGACGGAGTACAGTCTAGGGGGCCCAGAGACTACAAGTCTCACTCAAGAAAAAAGAACTTGGGGCGAATATAACACTAGGCACATCTCCTGAGGCGCACATCAACCAAATAAAGGTTCAGCATGGGGACACTTAGCAAACCAAAGAACAGCATTCCGATATCTTAATATGGAATCATTCAGGACCCTGTACACTCTATACGTTAGTCCCATATTAGAATTTGGAACATACACATAACCAAGCACGTAAAGAAACTAGAGAAAGTTCAAAGTTTTGCAACAAGACTTGTCCCGCGGCTAAGGGGTATGTCCTACGAGAAGAGGTTAAGGGAAATTGACCTGACAACACTGGAGAACAGGAGAGATAGGGAGGACATGATAACGACATATAAAATACTGAGAGGAATTGACAAGGTGGACAGAGACAGAATGTTCCAGAGATGGAACACAGCAACAAGGGGTCACAGTTGTAAGTTGAAGACTCGAATGAATCACAGGGATGTTAGGAAGTATTTCTTCAGAGTTGTCAGAAAGTAGAAATAGTTTGGGAAGGTATGTAGTGGAGGCAGGATCCATATATACCTTTAAGAAGAGGTATGATAAAGCTCATGGAGCGAGAAGAGTGACCCAGAAGCGGCCAGGAGCTGTGAATCGACCCCTGCAACCACGATTAGATGAGTACAACTAGGTGAGTACACACACACACACACACACACACACAAGCAGAAAGATATTTTTGAGGTTCTTCTAAGCTCATAAATGAATCTGTCAACAATATATATATATATATATATATATATATATATATATATATATATATATATATATATATATATATATATATATATATATATATATATATATATGTATATATATATATAAATATATATATATATATATATATATATATATATATATATATATATATATATATATATATATATATATATATATATATATATGTCGTGCCGAATAGGCAGAACTTGCGATCTTGGCTTAAATAGCAACGCTCATCTTGCCATATAGCACAAGTGAAAATTTGCGTATGCAATAATTTCGCCAAAATCATTCTGAACCTAACGAAAAAAATATATTTCACTGTGCTTGTTTAGTATTAAATTATTGTAAGCAAATCTAAAATATATTTAGTTGGATTAGGCTAAAATAAATTGTTCTTGTTATAATAAGGTTAGGTAAGTTTTCTAAGTTACTTTTGCTGCAAAATTATAAATTTTTACATTAACATTAATGAAAAAAATATATCTTTAAACGTATAAGAGAAAATTTCAGAAAGGACTTAATTTTAAATGAGTTCTTGCTAATTGACCAGTTTTACATATTCGGCACAACATATATATATATATATATATATATATATATATATATATATATATATATATATATATATATATATATATATATATATAAATATATATATAAATACGTCGTGCTGAATAAGCAGAACTTGCGATCTTGGCTTAAATAGCAACGCTCATCTTGCCATATAGGACAAGTGAAAATTTGTGTATGCAATAATTTCGCGAAAATCATTCGGAACCTAACTAAAAAAATATATTTCACTGTGTTTGTTTAGTATTAAATTACTGTAAACAAATCTAAAATGTTTTTAGTTAGGTTAGGCTAAAATAAATTGTTCTTGTTATAATAAGGTTAGGAAAGTTTTCTAAGATTCTTTTGGAGCAAAATTAAATATTTTTACATTATCATTAATGAAAAAAATATATCTTTAAACGTATAAGAGAAAATTTTAGAAAGGACTTAATTTTAAAGGAGTTCTTGCTAATTGACCAGTTTTACATATTCGGCACGACATATATATATATATATATATATATATATATATATATATATATATATATATATATATATATATATATATATATATATATATATATATATATATATATATATATGTCGTGCCGAATAGGCAGAACTTGCGATCTTGGTTTAAATAGCAACGCTCATCTTGCCATATAGGACAAGTGAAAATTTGTGTATGCAATAATTTCGCAAAAATTATTCTGAACCTAACGAAAAAAATATATTTGAATGTGTTTGTTTAGTACTAAATTATTGTAAACGTATTTAAAATACATTTAGTTGGGTTAGGCTAAAATAAGTTGCTCTTGTTATAATAAGGTTAGGTAAGTTTTCTAAAATTCTTTTGGTGCAAAATTAAAATTTTTTACATTAACATTAATGAAAAAAAATATACATATATAAGTGAACAGTATTTAGATAAGGCTAAAGAGGTCTTTGTGGCATTTATGGATTTGGAAAAGGCGTATGACAGGGTGGATAGGGGGGCAATGTGGCAGATGTTGCAGGTGTATGGTGTAGGAGGTAGGTTACTGAAAGCAGTGAAGAGTTTTTACGGGGATAGTGAGGCTCAAGTTAGAGTATGTAGGAAAGAGGGAAATTATTTCCCAGTAAAAGTAGGCCTTAGACAAGGATGTGTGATGTCACCGTGGTTGTTTAATATATTTATAGATGGGGTTGTAAGGGAAGTAAATGCGAGGGTCTTGGCAAGAGGCGTGGAGTTAAAAGATAAAGAATCACACACAAAGTGGGAGTTGTCACAGTTGTTCTTTGTTGATGACGCTGTGCTCTTGGGAGATTCTGAAGAGAAGTTGTAAAGATTGGTGGATGAATTTGGTAGGGTGTGCAAAAGAAGAAAATTGAAAGTGAATACAGGAAAGAGTATGGTTATTTACCTGGAGTTTACCTGGAGAGAGTTCCGGATAATAATAATAATAATAATAATAATAATAATGAGGATAACAAAAAGATTAGGTGATGAAAGATTGGATATCAGATTGGAGGGAGAGAGTATGGAGGAGGTGAATGTATTCAGATATTCGGGAGTGGACGTGTCAGCGGATGGGTCTATGAAAGATGAGGTGAATCATAGAATTGATGAGGGGAAAAGGGTGAGTGGTGCACTTAGGAGTCTGTGGAGACAAAGAACTTTGTCCTTGGAGGCAAAGAGGGGAATGTATGAGAGTATAGTTTTACCAACGCTCTTATATGGGTGTGAAGCGTGGGTGATGAATGTTGCAGCGAGAAGGCTGGAGGCAGTGGAGATGTCATGTCTGAGGGCAATGTGTGGTGTGAATATAATGCAGAGAATTCGTAGTTGGAAGTTAGGAGGAGGTGCGGGATTACAAAAACTATTGTCCAGAGGGCTGAGGAAGGGTTGTTGAGGTGGTTCGGACATGTAGAGAGAATGGAGCGAAACAGAGTGACTTCAAGAGTGTATCAGTCTGTAGTGGAAGGAAAGCGGGGTAGGGGTCGGCCTAGGAAAGGTTGGAGGGAGGGGGTAAAGGAGGTTTTGTGTGCGAGGGGCTTGGACTTCCAGCAGGCATGCGTGAGCGTGTTTGATAGGAGTGAATGGAGACAAATGGTTTTTAATACTTGACGTGCCGTTGGAGTGTGAGCAAAGTAACATTTATGAAGGGGTTCAGGGAAACCGGCAGGCCGGACTTGAGTCCTGGAGATGGGAAGTACAGTGCCTGCACTCTGAAGGAGGGGTGTTAATGTTGCAGTTTAAAAACTGTAGTGTAAAGCACCCTTCTGGCAAGACAGTGATGGAGTGAATGATGGTGAAAGTTTTTCTTTTTCGGGCCACCCTGCCTTGGTGGGAATCGGCCAGTGTGATAATAATATATATATATATATATATATATATATATATATATATATATATATATATATATATATATATATATATATATATATATATATATATATATATATATATATATATATATATATATATATATATATATATATATATATATATATATATATATATACATATATATAATATATATAAATATATATATATATATATATATATATATATATATATACATGGAGTCTACCTAGAGAGAGTTCCGGGGGTCAACGCCCCCGCGGCCCGGTCTGTGACCAGGCCCCCTGGTGGATCAGAGCCTGATCAACCAGGCTGCTACTGCTGGCTGCACGCAAACCAACGTACGAGCCACAGCCCGGCTGGTCAGGAACCGACTTTAGGTGCTTGTCCAGTGCCAGCTTGAAGACTGCCAGGGGTCTGTTGGTAATCCCCCTTATGTATGCTGGGAGGCAGTTGAACAGTCTCGGGCCCCTGACACTTATTGTATGGTCTCTTAACGTGCTAGTGACACCCCTGCTTTTCATTGGGGGCATGTTGCATCGTCTGCCAAGTCTTTTGCTTTCGTAGTGAGTGATTTTCGTGTGCAAGTTCGGTACTAGTCCCTCTAGGATTTCTCAGGTGTATAGAATCATGTATCTCTCCCGCCTTCGTTCCAGGGAATAGAGGTTTAGGAACCTCAAGCGCTCCCAGTAATTGAGGTGTTTTATCTCCGTTATGCGCGCCGTGAAGGTTCTCTGTACATTATCTAGGTCAGCAATTTCACCTGGCTTGAAAGGTGCTGTTAGTGTGCAGCAATATTCCAGCCTAGATGGAACAAGTGACCTGAAGAGTGCCATCATGGGCTTGGCCTCCCTAGTTTTGAAGGTTCTCGTTATCCATCCTGTTATTTACCTAGCAGATGCGATTGATACAATGTTATGGTCCTTGAAGGTGAGATCCTCCGACATGATCACTCCCAGGTCTTTGACGTTGGTGTTTCGCTCTATTTTGTGGCCAGAATTTGTTTTGTACTCTGATGAAGATTTAATTTCCTCGTGTTTACCATATCTGAGTAATTGAAATTTCTCATCGTTGAATTTCATATTGTTTTCTGCAGCCCACTGAAAGATTTGGTTGATGTCCGCCTGGAGCCTTGCAGTGTCTGCAATGGAAGACACTGTCATGCAGATTCGGGTGTCATCTGCAAAGGAAGACACGGTGCTGTGGCTGACATCCTTGTCTATGTCGGATATGAGGATGAGGAACAAGATGGGAGCGAGTACTGTGCCTTGTGGAACAGAGCTTTTCACCGTAGCTGCCTCGGACTTTACTCTGTTGACGACTACTCTCTGTGTTCTGTTAGTGAGGAAATTATAGATCCATCGACCGACTTTTCCTGTTATTCCTTTAGCACGCATTTTGTGCGCTATTACGCCATGGTCACACTTGTCGAAGGCTTTTGCAAAGTCTGTATATATTACATCTGCATTCTTTTTGTCTTCTAGTGCATCTAGGACCTTGTCGTAGTGAACCAATAGTTGAGACAGACAGGAGCGATCTGTTCAATACCCATGTTGCCCTGGGTTGTGTAACTGATGGGTTTCTAGATGGGTGGTGATCTTGCTTCTTAGGACCCTTTCAAAGATTTTTATGATATGGGATGTTAGTACTATCGGTCAGTAGTTCTTTGCTGTTGCTTTACTGCGCCCTTTGTGGAGTGGGGCTATGTCTGTTGTTTTTAGTAACTGTGGGACGACCCCCGTGTCCATGCTCCCTCTCCATAGGATGGAAAAGGCTCGTGATAGGGGCTTCTTGCAGTTCTTGATGAACACGGAGTTCCATGAGTCTGGCCCTGGGGCAGAGTGCATGGGCATGTCATTTATCGCCTGTTCGAAGTCATTTGGCGTCAGGATAACATCGGATAGGCTTGTGTTAACCAAATTCTGTGGCTCTCTCATAAAAAATTCATTTTGATCTTCGACTCTCAGTCTGGTTAGCGGCTTGCTAAAAACTGAGTCATATTGGGACTTGAGTAGCTCACTCATTTCCTTGCTGTCATCTGTGTAGGACCCATCTTGTTTAAGTAGGGGCCCAATACTGGACGTTGTTCTCGACTTTGATTTGGCATAGGAGAAGAAATACTTTGGGTTTCTTTCGATTTCATTTATGGCTTTTAGTTCTTCCCGCGATTCCTGACTCCTATAAGATTCCTTTAGCTTAAGTTCGATGCTTGCTATTTCTCTGACCAGTGTCTCCCTACGCATTTCAGATATATTGACCTCTTTTAGCCGCTCTGTTATTCTTTTCCGTCGCCTGTAAAGGGAGCGCCTGTCTCTTTCTATTTTACATCTACTCCTCCATTTTCTTAGAGGAATAAGCCTTGTGCATACATCGAGTGCCACCAAGTTAATCTGTTCTAGGCATAAGTTGGGGTCTGTGTTGCTTAGTATATCTTCCCAGCTTATATCGGTTAGGACTTGGTTTACTTGGTCCCACTTTATGTTTTTGTTATTGAAGTTGAATTTGGTGAATGCTCCCTCGTGACTAATCTCATTATGTCGGTCTGGGGCTCCACGCATACATGTCTGAACCTCAATTATGTTGTGATCTGAGTATATTGTTTTTGATATGGTGACATTTCTTATCAGATCATCATTGTTAGTGAAGATGAGGTCTAGTGTATTCTCCAGTCTAGTAGGCTCTATTATTTGCTGGTTTAAATTGAATTTTGTGCAGAGATTTAAGAGCTCGTGTGAGTGTGAGTTTTCATCAGAGCTGCCTCCTGGTGTTATTACTGCAACAATATTATTTGCTATATTCCTCCGAATTTAGGTGCCTTAAGTTGAAATCCCCCAGGAACAAGGTGTTGGGTGCAGGAGCTGGAAGATTTTCCAGACAGTGGTCAATTTTTAACAGCTGTTCCTGGAATTGCTGGGATGTTGCATCCGGAGGCTTGTAGACTACCACAATGACTAGGTTTTGGTTCTCGACCTTTACTGCTAAAACTTCCACTACATCATTTGAGGCATTAAGCAGTTCTGTGCAAACAAGTGACTCTGCAATGTACAGGCCAACCCTCCCCCCCTTTTGCCTGTTCACTCTGTCACATCTGTATAGGTTGTAACCTGGGATCCATATTTCGTTGTCCAAGTGATCCTTTATGTGGGTCTCAGTGAAAGCCGCGAACATTGCCTTTGCCTCTGCAAGCAGTCCACAGATGAAAGGTATTTTGTTGTTTGTTGCTGGCTTTAGACCCTGTATATTTGCAAAGAAGAATGTCATCGGACTTGTGGTATTGTTGGTACTGGGGGAGGGATTTTTTTTCCGGCATTAGTATCTGTATCTGTTGGTTTGGAGTGGAGGCCATCGACTATGATTCCACTCCAGGAATGACTGGATTTGGTGTACAATTTCTGCCATTTCCTGCCAGTTTTTTTTTCCTTCCTGGCACTAAAAAACCTCTCCCTCTTGAGTGGCTGTGGCTACCCAGGTTTTCCCATGGCCTGGATGTTTTGTATCTTTTTGTCCCCTTTAGATGGTGTGCCTGGCAATTTAAGTTATAGCACAGTCTTTCCTGTACTGAAGAGGTACACATTTCAGGGTGAAAAAGCTTACAGGAAGGGAGTTTGCATTTTCCTGTTGTCATATGGGCACGGCATTTTCTAGGGTGGTCATAGTTGCACGTCCCGTCTGTTTTTCCAGATTTCCCATGTCTGCAGACACCAAGTGCATAGTATGTGCACAGGCTTGGTTTCCGTTTGCCTTGGGTTCCTGTGACTGTATTCCCTGTTGGTGCATGTTTACCTGTCTTATTCCTATCCTCCCTAGCACCAACAATGGAGCTCCCACCAGTTGTTTTTGGTAATATATCCTCACTATTGCTAGTGGAGTCCTCTTGTTTGCTATTTCCTGTGGTATTTCTAGTTTGCAATATTGGTTTTATCTTATCTTTGACTACACTTGTTTCCCCACTACGGCTCCTGTCCCCTATGAGGTCATTTATATGTATTCCTTCCTGCGTATAATTCCCGACTACCTGGACAAAATCTCCAGCTTCACCATTACTGTCTCCCAGGACAGCACCTCCAGCTTCACCATTACTGTCTACCAGGACAGCACCTCCAGCTTCACCATTACTGTCTACCAGGACAGCACTATCAGCCCCACATTTACTGACTACCAGGACATCACCTCCAGCCTTACAGTTTCTGACTACATGGCCAGTATAAAGGGCAGTACGATTCAGCCCAAACTTTTTATGTTCCCATCTGTTGTAGAAAGCTTCCAGGTTTTCTATGAAAGCAGCTTTGATGTTATCCTCTTTTAATACCCTTGTGATTTTAGTCCACAGATTTATCTCATTTGGGCATACCCAAAAACACTTCCCTGTTTTAATACTGCTTGTAGCTAGTTCTTGGATATCTGCACAAGGGGCGTGACACCAATTTCCACAAAAATGACAATTTATCCATGTGGAAGCCCGTTTGTTTGATTGACTGCAGACTACACAGAGCTTCATAATTATTTGAATGGTTGATTTACTGTAATTCTACTAGCAACCTCTTGAATACTCTATTAATAACCTCCTTAAATGAAGCTCTAGCTATTTGTATTTCTATTTCTAACTGTACTTGTATATTGGACAGCTTACCGTGTACGTTCCTGATTTATATTTATTGTTTGTGTTTGATAAGGGCGCCTACAACCCCATCCCTTTACAGTTTGCTTTATTGCCCAACGAATCCGTTTGAAACCAGTTAAGGGTTCGGACCAGTCAAGGGTTCGGACCAGTCGAGGGTTCGGACCAGTCGAGGGTTCGGAACCAGTCTGATCTGATCAGTGGGTCACTTATTTAAAACATACTGGTCGGTGATTTGGGCTAACACATGAAGGGTCTACTTGAAATTATCTACCCGAGTAATATGTGATTTGATTGACACAAAAGTATAACTTGCGTGTTGAAGAACCGGTGATTGCTGGCAGCTTCTACAATGACGAACGTTCGAGCCTCAACCCTTGTTTATCAATCGTTGTATCTAGCTTTTCTAGTTTTTTTTCGTCTCCACCACAATAAATGCTATATTATCACTATAGTTGACTGGTGGAAATTTTGGAGGAAGGACGCTTTTTCTGTAGTAATAATTGCTTCTCATTGTGTATATTGCGACCGCTGGTAACTACAGGTTATATGAAATTCACAGTATACGTCTGGTATTTAAAGAAAAAAGAAACTAATGAAAGTCACTCCACTCCACTAAGTACCATTATATATTATATATAAGTACCATTAATATATATATATATATATTATATATATATATATATATATTATATATATACATATATATATATATATATATATATATATATATATATATATATATATATATATATATATATATATATATATATATATATATATATATATATATATATATATATATATATATATATATATGCAAAACAACCACTCTGAAAGAATAGAGAAATTCCAAGCGCTCTCGTGACTACTCACATCATCAAGGAACTATGAAAGTAAAGCATCCAAGGAAGCTATATAAGACAGGAATATAATTGAATCTTGTTTCATAAAAAGCAGTTTTGACAATAATATGAACATTTCCTTTGGTTTATATAAATTAGATCCGTTTATAATTAATAGAATTTGGGAAGAATTTAATAATACACTGGACAAATAATTTTTAAATTTTCTTGGGTAGAATAGTTTGTGGGTGAGTTGTGCAAAGGACCTATCCAAGTTGGGTCGCCGCGCGTCAGGTGTTTAACCGTTGTGGGATCTGATAGTGAGGTGCTGGCCAGACCCCTTATATAGCTTCCTTGGATGCTTTACTTTCATAGTTCCTTGATAATGTGAGTAGTCACGAAAGCGCTTGGAATTTCTCTATTCTTTCAGAGTGGTTGTTTTGCATATTCTGAAATCACCTGTTTACTGTGATCTTATTGCATATATATATATATATATATATATATATATATATATATATATATATATATATATATATATATATATATATATATATATATATATATATATATATATATATATATATATATATATATATATATATATATATATATATATATCGCCATAAAAAATGTGAATGTAGAATATTTCATATTTTAAGACACGAGACATGCAAAAAATAGAGCAGACTGCAAAGTAGCTGGTGTACGCTAAGAAAATAAATGTAATTTCAGGTGAGGTGAAAATAATGGTTGCAGTGACATGAGCGATTTGACTGCTTGTTGTTTATGTAGTGATCTTGTTGTTTCATCCTGATGGTGTGTATATTCACCAATTTGTACTCACCTATTTGTGGTTGCAGGGGTCTATTCATAGCTTCTGGCCCCGTCTCTTTACTGATCGTTACTAGGGCATGTATGTGTGTGTGTGTGTGTGTGTGTTAGTAGGGCATTGTGTCTTCAGCGTTCTCTCTCTCTCTCTCTGACCTTTTTCCTCTTTTAATTTCTTCTAATTTTGCTGTACGCGACTGTCAGTGATGCTTGCTTCTAATTTTCCTGCTGTGAGAGGCAGTATCGTGCTGGCAGCACGATGCTCTTGGCATGGTGATTCACCTTAATGATTTCCCATGGAATGTTTTGCTCAGGAAGATTGAGAGGCACCGCCAGAGAGAGATTCTTTTCTGATGGTCTTGGCATTATTGTCTGCCAAGCAAGAGCTTCAATTTTTCTTAAAAGCGCGGAACCTATAATTCGGCTTGTGTCTCTTCTTGCTGCTGTTATTTATTCTGAAATTTGCATACGTCCGCCAAATTGATTTTATGTAAAGAACAAAAAGACACAGTACCGTGACTGGAACAGTACCGTGACTGGAACAGTACCGTGACTGGAACAGTACCGTGACTGGAACAGTACCGTGACTGGAACAGTACCGTGACTGGAACAGTACCGTGACTGGAACAGTACCGTGACTGGAACAGTACCGTGACTGGAACAGTACCGTGACTGGAACAGTACCGTGAGTGAAACAATACTGTGACTGGAACAATACCGTGACTGGGACAATGCACAAATAACCGGCGCATAGAAGAGAGGAGAGTACGACCATGTAAATATTCCAGTAACTAATACTACATTGATAAGTACTGTACCTTGTTTTCAGAATCATGGGGAAGGGATAAACCCTAAGAGGTCATACAGGGCCTGGGAAATAGGTAATTAGATTTAATCTGAGGTGAGAGAAAATAAATAAATTTCCTCGGGTCAAGAGCTTTTAATATTAAACCACCGTCCTTTGAATGGACTGCTAAGTGAACTTCGGTGACCTGTTTGTAATGATGAGCGGACAGATGAACGAGCCTCAACTTGAATCGAATGATCCCCACGGGTTTAGCGCTTCGCATCCATATACAATGTAACATACACACGACCTTCTCTCCGCCTTTTATGTAATTACAAATATTTCTCTTCTGTTTTTTTCTCAGATCCTTTTATCATTAAATAAAATTATCTGAGCTCTTGATGATGGTTTCCAGCGAGGTCCTTCTCAGTGCCATAAATTTTTCCCTTTACTTCCAGACGAGGTCGTAGCCTCTTCCTCAAGTTTTCCTTCGTAAATCATATTTTCTTTCCTGGAATCCTCTTTAATACATGTCTTGGATTTTTTTCTGTGTTGCTCTTTTATTTACTCGAGGACACCAGACTACAGCTCCATATTGTATTCTGGGTCTCACCCGTGTTATTAAAGAGCTTTAAGTTCATTTTCCTTTCACAATCTATTATAAAGTTGTCTAGTACAGGATTAGAATTTCTCACTACTGAATTAATGATATTTTCCTCTAATGATTTGTTAATATTATATATTAATTATGTTTTTATTATATAATTATTATCAAGTTTTTCTGATCAGATTTTTTAAAATGGGTTAGTCTAATGTCCACTCATAGATCCACTTATTTCTCTCCTTCAGTTATTTTTATTAGTCTGGCCTCCTATATTCTTTTCATTCCTTCATCACGTTACATGTGTTAAGGTTGAATTCCAGTAGTCACATGATAAACAATTAATATATCTTGCTCAACTCTTTGTATTGGATCTAGTAGCCATTTTTTTTCATGTTCATATTACTAGTTTTACAACATTCGTAAGTACTGATATACTGGAGTCCATATCCTGAGGTTAGTCATTTATATATATCAGAAACAGTGTGAGACCAAACTTTGAACCTTGAGGTTCACCTCGAGGAAGTTCTTTGACAATGATTCATCTCGTTTTGCACTGCAATCTGTTTCTACGAAATTAAAGCCTCCAAAGATTACGGTTTTCACTTCCTATTATTTGTTAGTTCTGCCATCTCTATGTTCGAAACAGCTTTATTAATGCCATAACACTGGCATTTTTATCTCCCGATATTTGCTAGAATATTATATATTACTGCAGTTAAAATATGTGCGCCTCGTGTTATGTTCCCTAAATGAAAATCCTCGAACATTTTGCCATTTCTTTACATTCCTTCAAACATTCCTCGTTTTCTTATTAAAATGGATGCTCCTCTCACTATTTATCTTTATCACTTCTTATCATTTAATATTCTATGGGAATATTGTGTCCATTTTCCTTCACGTTTAAATAGTGTGCGCCTAACATCATTACGTCAAGGAACAGCATCAAGGGCAGAAAGAACAGCACTAACAGCGGCAGCAGAAAATACAACAGCAGCAGTAGCGGCGGCATCAGCAGCGGAAGGGGAAAATTTAGTAGCAGCAGCACACCACCACCACCACCACCACCACAGTATCGACTAGCAGCAGCAGCACCAACACCAACAGTACCAGTACAAACACCACCACCATCACAGTATCGACCGGCAGCAGCAGCAGCAGCAGCAGCAGCAGCACTAGCAATACCAGCAGCAGCAGCAGCAGCAGCAGCAGCAGCAGCAGCAGCACCACCACCACCACCACCACCACCACCACCACCACCACCACCACCACCACCACCACCACCACCACCACCACCACCAGCATCATCGCCGCCGCTGCTGGCGCCATCGTCGTCTCTCTCCATTGACAACCAGCAGCAACGGTAGAGGCTGCTACACCAACATCACCAGCAGCAGCAGCAGCATCACCAGCAGTAGTAGCTCGGAGAAAGGGACAATACCGGCCAGTTATTCAGGCTACACACTCTCCATCTGTGCCACCACTACCCTGACTTACCACTGATTCACGCCAACACCCAGATTCCACCTCCAACTTCGCTGCCCTTTAACAAATTTTTCGCTAACGTTAGAAAATCTTCGAATATATATATATATATATATATATATATATATATATATATATATATATATATATATATATATATATATATATATATATAGATATATATATATATATATATATATATTATTATCACACTGGCCGATTCCCACCAAGGCAGGGTGGCCCGAAAAAGAAACACTTTCACCATCATTCACTCCATCACTGTCTTGCCAGAAGGGTGCTTTACACTACAGCTTTTAAACTGCAACATTAACACCCCTCCTTCAGAGTGCAGGCACTGTACTTCCCATCTCCAGGACTCAAGTCCGGCCTGCCGGTTTCCCTGAATCCCTTCATAAATGTTACTTTGCTCACACTCCAATAGCACGTCAAGTATTAAAAACCATTTGTCTCCATTCACTCCTATCAAACACGCTCACGCATGCCTGCTGGAAGTCCAAGCCCCTCGCACACAAAACCTCCTTTACCCCCTCCCTCCAACCTTTCCTAGGCCGACCCCTACCCCGCCTTCCTTCCACTACAGACTGATACACTCTTGAAGTCATTCTGTTTCGCTCCATTCTCTCTACATGTCCGAACCACCTCAACAACCCTTCCTCAGCCCTCTGGACAACAGTTTTGGTAATCCTGCACCTCCTCCTAACTTCCAAACTACGAATTCTCTGCATTATATTCACACCACACATTGCCCTCAGACATGACATCTCCACTGCCTCCAGCCTTCTCCTCGCTGCAACATTCATCACCCACGCTTCACACCCATATAAGAGCATTGGTAAAACTATACTCTCATACATTCCCCTCTTTGCCTCCAAGGACAAAGTTCTTTGTCTCCACAGACTCCTAAGTGCACCACTCACTCTTTTTCCCTCATCAATTCTATGATTCACCTCATCTTTCATAGACCCATCCGCTGACACGTCCACTCCCAAATATCTGAATACGTTCACCTCCTCCATACTCTCTCCCTCCAATCTGATATCCAATCTTTCATCACCTAATCTTTTTGTTATCCTCATAACCTTACTCTTTCCTGTATTCACCTTTAATTTTCTTCTTTTGCACACCCTACCAAATTCATCCACCAATCTCTGCAACTTCTCTTCAGAATCTCCCAAGAGCACAGTGTCATCAGCAAATTATATATATATATATATAATTTCTCTAAACTTTGGCCGTCTCACACCGAGGCAGGTGACCCAGGAAAAAAACACTTTCACCACCATTCACACATAATCACTGTTTTTGCAGAGGCGCCCAGTTACGATAATTCAGATATCACTCCAAACAGCCATTATCTCAAAACCTCTCCTTTACAGTGCAGGCATTGTACATCCCACCTCCAGGACTTAAGTCCTGCTAACCGGTTTCTCTGAATCCCTTCACAAAATATTACCCTGCTCACATTCCAACAACTCGTCAAATACCAAAATCCATTCGTCTCCATTCACTCCCACCTAACATGCTCACATATGCCTGCTGTATGTCCAAGCCCCTTGCACAGAAACCTCTTTTACCCCTTTCTGAGTCTTTTCTTGGATGACCCCTACCTCTCCTCCTCTCCACTACAGATTTATACACCCTCCAAGTCATCTTATTTTGCTCCAATCTCTCTAAATGACCAAATCATCTCACCAACCCCTCCTCAGCCCTCTGAACAATACTTTTAGTAACTCCACACCTCCTCCTAATTTCCACACTACGAATTCTCTATGCATGCTATTCACACCACACATTGCTCTTAGATATGACATTTCCACTGCCTCCAGCCTCCTCCTTGCTGCAGCACCTACAATCTATGCTTCACAGATATATAAGAAACGTCGTCGTAAGCTCCTCTCTTCTATGTACGGGTTATTTGTGTACCATCTTTGCTTCCATGGATAATGTTCTTTGTCTCCGCAGATACGTCAGTGCACCACCCACTCTTATTCCGTCAGTTCTTTGGTTCACCTCGTCATTCATAAACCCATCCTCTGACAAGTCTACTCCCAAATATGTGAACATATTCACTTCTATTTTTTATACTCCCTCCCTCTAATGTGATATCCAGTTTTTCTTTACCTAACTCGTTTGATACCCTCATCACCTTACTCTCATCTATGTTCACTTTCAAATTTCTTCCTTGACACACCCTCCGAAACTCGACCACTAATTTTTGCAACTTCTCTTTAGGATCTCCCAAAAATCATAGTATCAGAAAAAAGTGTGTGTGTGTGTGTGTGTGTGTGTGTGTGTGTGTGTGTGTGTGTGTGTGTGTGTGTGTGTGTGTGTGTGTGTGTGTGTGTGTGTGTGTGTGTGTGTGTGTGTGTGTGTGTGTGTGTGTGTGTGTGTGTGTGTGTGTGTGTATCTAGGAAGAGAGCCACTGAGCCGGATACACGGGGCCAGTGAAGCCAGAATTATCAGGAAATTGGTTGTGTGTATCACCAACTCGGGCTGCCCGCCGGGATATGCTCACACTCTGGCAGCTCTGCGGAATACACTCACATACACTCTAGCTGCCCGGCGGAGTGGAATACACTCACATACGCTCTAGCTACGCTCCGGGGCGAAACATACACTCACGGAGACCCTGGCTGCCCGGCGGGGTAGAATATACTCGCATACACTCTGTTTATATGACATACCTAAAATAAATAAGAACGCACTGGCGTGGATGCATGTATTTATGCAGGTCTGTTTATTCCT
Source organism: Cherax quadricarinatus (assembly GCF_038502225.1). Lineage (NCBI taxonomy): Eukaryota > Metazoa > Arthropoda > Malacostraca > Decapoda > Parastacidae > Cherax > Cherax quadricarinatus. The sequence goes on along the minus strand of NC_091292.1, from coordinate 22,690,667 downwards.
GTACATATATGCATAAATATTTATGGATATTTATGAATACAGTGGGATAAAAAATGGTATCCAGCAATCCAGCAGCAACATGAATCTGATCTGCCTAAGGCTGTTGATGTTTTCTGCTTCTTGGTGGTGTAAACAATGTAAGAAGCGGGTTTGAAAGAAGATATTTCTATCTTCTCTTCAAGGAAGGAGCCTTGATGCCGGTGAAGGATCTTGATTATGTACCTATAATTCCCAAGGGTCTGTATGATCCACATGGTTTTAGCGCTTCATCATCATCATAATATTTATATTAATCTCGTATTAAGTAACCTGTTAATTTTCTTCATCTTAGAAGTCTGAATAAACATACATCGGTGTAGGACTTACATGGCCTTGACTCATAAAAATGATGACAGAAGTTGCACGTCGCATTTAATAATTATGGTCGCCAGTGATTGATATATAGCAACTTTTTCCTGTGACTGACACGAGAGAGGTCGATAAGAATGTTTAAAATAATGTTTGTATAATTTATTGCCTTGGCTTCAAATTAAATTATTCACCACCATTGCTTCCTTGTCTTCATTTACATTCATTATCTCTGTTCATTCAACAGATTGTTTTTTTCTCTTCAAATATTCGTTAGTTTACACATATCATGTATCAAATTAATTCTCTCGTCTTAAGAAAAAAAACGGTTAGTAGTCTTGTAATATATGGCGACTAAGTCGTGTGATTTTTCTCTCAATTTAAGAGCACTCAGAGTATATGAATTTGTGTAAGCCATTACTGATATTGTTTTATTGCGAATAGAACCGGTCCTTGGAAAACCTTTTTAAGCACCCCTGTTCTTTAAACCATTCGAATGTTAATCCATTTTTACCAAGAAAAGAAAAACGTTGCACAACAATCTTTAATGTCAGTTCTTATCGTCTGAGTAGAGATTTATAAAATCATGACTTGAAGAAGCTCTGCGCAGCTAGATGTTGCCCAAATAAAACCCTGTTCTGAAGCATGTGTTTTTTGTCTTAATTTTTTTCAGCAACATCCAGTGTGAATGTAAGTATTGTCTGCGTTGTGTGACTAGTGTATGTCTCATGATTTGTCCAATTTTCCATCCATAAAGAACCTTGTTCACAGTTCTTGTTGCACATGTCGGAATTTAATGTCATAAATATACTACTACCCCTTTTATTCTTCTTTCAAATTCACGCATACACACACACACACAATATATATATATATATATATATATATATATATATATATATATATATATATATATATATATATATATATATATATATATATATATATATATATATATATATATATATATATATATATATATATATATATATATATATATATATATATATATATATATATATATATATATATATATATATATATATATATATATATATATATATATATATATATTATATTGCATGTTCACACACACACATACACACAATATATATATATATATATATATATATATATATATATATATATATATATATATATATATATATATATATATATATATATATATATATATATATATATATATATATATATATATACATATATTGTGTGTATGTGTGTGTGTGAACATGCAAATATCTAATAGTATATACATCTTCACTTATTTCTGGAGTTGACGAAGGAGTCAGTAATCATCTTTCTCCTACGGACAAGACGTGAACACAAGACATGCAAGCTCATACGTCCTACGAATGAAAGTAGGAAATTGGAGAAACTACTCATGAGGAGGACGGTAGAGGCTCCAGACAATATATCACATGAATGGAATTTGATGTAAGAACTTAACGTGGGAAAGCATTTTGGATAGATGAACTCATTTCCTAGACAAAGTTATATTGTGGTGCAATCCAGGGGATGAAAGTGTGGTGATTTGGTAGCACTAGTGAGGGAATCCTGACGGCGTGGTAAGGTACGAGCTCAGGGAAGGTAGAGACGATGACAAGTTTTAAAAATCTAGTGATTATAATCATAACCATAATTAAAGGGGTGCGGCCATTAATTAAGTCAGCGGAAGTCCTCGGTCAGATGACAGAGTTCCAGCTGCGGGTCATCCTATGACTAAGACCCGCGTCAGGAAACACTCGTCCTGTTGCCCGACAGACCTTACCCAACCTAACCTGACAAGTATTAAAACCAGGTTTAACAGTACCTACAAATAGTACAGTGAAGACACTCATACAGTACCAAGGACAGTTTATTACACGTTTCCCACTCATACATACACTGTTCTATATGTTCCTTGTGACTATATTCCACAGTCGAAAACGAGTCCACCACCAAAGACAAAGTTAAATTAAGAGAAAGCGAATGAAAACAAAAATAGCAAATGAGAGAGAACAAAAACGACTCGCGCACCCCGAGAACGAGAGAACAGTAAAGATAACAAGCAAGACGGCTGGGATCGGCTGAAAAAAAAAAAACGTAAGAACCATCGAATTAACCAATTATATATATATTACCAATAAGCTAGATAAAGTAATTAAACTTATTTCAACATAGGAAAATTATTTTAAATTTCGTTAATATACGAAATATAACGTGAATTATGTTATTAAATAGAAACCTATAAATCAGCCAAGTCGCTCGTAGCTAAGTGGAAGTGCCTTCGGCTCAGAACCAATGAACCAGGGTTCTATCCTGGGAGAGTACACGCAGACTGGAATGGTTCCTTACATCCGGTGCCCCTATTGGTCTAGCATTAACTAGGTCACCTGTTGTAGGTACACATAATATATTAATAGGTTCGGAAACTAAGTAATGTAGCATAACACCTTTTATCCAGTAAATTAAGAGGTGTAGGAATGACGCGTTAACAGCTATTTACAAAAAATATATAATTAAATGGAAAATTTTAAATTATTGGCACATCGATGATACTCAGCAAGCCTATATACCCTGTCAACACATGTGTGAGTTGACAGCATATACATTTACAGCATATACATATGAATGCATACAAAGATGCAAATGTATGCAAATACAATAGCTGATTAAATATACTTAAGAAGAACGTTGGCGAATTCTGCTCTTTTCTCGTAACTGCAAACACGAAAAGACAGACCACCACCAGCACATCTCTGTTTGCACAGCTGCAATAAATGAAGACAGAACATGAGCAACTGGTGAGGGAGCCACTTGATATTGATGCGACTAAGGAACGTGCCCCTCTATCCCCAGGTGCAAATACTTTCTATCTATTTTTAAATTAATGAAAAGTTTAAGAAATTTCCCTTGACATATAAAATATGTGTTGCGAAAAAGATTTCCTTGATTTTTTTAACATCTCATGATTTTTAAGCCTTGCAGATGGAAACTTTGGCATAAATGCTGACTTTCCACATGGAAATTCTGGCTGCGCCAGTGAAGACAAACGCTGAAGCTAATGTCACGAGCATAGCTCTGCTCTGGTAAGCACAAACACTGAAGACTGCCACGAAGCTTACTGAGCTCTGCTCTTGTACTGCAAACACTGAAGTAGCTCTGTTTCTGAAGCTGCGGGTACTTAAAGCTAGCCTCCACAAACATTAAGCTCTGCTCCTGCAGCTCCAAATAGGTTATCCGAAATAAGTAATCACACAAATGATAATTGGTGTGGCTGCTGGGATTACAAGGCTATTAGTTTTCTGGTTGTGTTTGAGTATTTCATTGTTTACACGTATGATAATGCAACAGTCTCAAGCAGTATGTGTGGATCCAGCTTGAAGCTGTGAGAAACTGGTTATGTGAAATAAATCGATGAGGATTGTAAATAAAAGGAGGAGGGGGGAGTATGAATGAAATATATAATGTGAGCGAAATAAAGGAACATTGTGTGAGGAAGAATTTGTTGAAGAGAGACAGGGAATTTGTGGGTGAGAGAACGGAAAATTGTGGAAGAGAGAAAAAATTATGGATGAAAGAGAGGAAAATTTGTTGATGAAACGGGGAAAGAAATTGTGGACGAGAGAGGAAAAAATTGTGGATAAGAGAGAGCTAAAAATTGCGAATCAAAGAGAAGATATTTATAGCCCCCGTAAAAATTATGCGTAAGGGAGTGGGAAAAAACCCTAGTTCCATCTACGTTCGTCAACATTCTTAAAATTTCCATTATTTTTTATTTATTTCTCTATCCTCTTAAATATTTACGTACTTCAAATGCAATATTTTATATTTCATTTTGTCAGATTTTAAAATGCAAATACTGTTATCAGCATCACAACATTTAAATGAATTATTCCCACAAAATGTCAATATTTTATTTTATATTTGAAATTAAATTGACCTCAGTTACACCACGGTAAATTACCTCCCCAACTGACGGATAAATCTGTTACTTTACACCGAGGAGTGTGTGTATAAGTCCGCAGGGAAAAATTCGTATTAAGGTATTAATGTTTATGTTAGGGTGAATGCGAGTGTCATTGTGCTTCTACTTTTATGTTGTAGGAGCGTAGAGTATGTCAGCGCCACCTTTAACCAAGTCATTATCAAGATGTGATTCCCCTGGTGATTTGGAAGTATTTCTTTCTTGACCTGTTTACTTGATAATGTTCTAGGTCAGTCCTCACTTCGCCCTCAACTGCTCTCCTGAAAACCCTAAACTACTTTATCCTTTGTGAATTGTATTTACCCAATGTGAATCGCATTAACACTGTATTTGTTACCTGAAATGATCACTATCGTCAACGTATTCTGTTGAGCTCTCTGTTCCATTAACGTTTTCAGCAGTTATTTATATCTCATTGTCTCTCTCGTAATCTTCCTGTTTTTCCCCAAAGTCAACTGACAAAGTGAGGGTTGACGCAGGATGAATTATAGTATAATAAACTATTCTTACTGATGATTGCTTAGGGTTTAGCACTGCCCTCTAAATATAATAAAATAGAAATGATGCTCATACTGAAGCTACACTCGGCTGTATTCAGCATCGACTCTGTGACTACACTGACCCACAGGTTAAGCAGCTCATTCTTCGATCTGCAATATATGAGGCCTTTGATATCCACTACATCTTCGGGAACTATCACCTTGACTTACTCTCTGGTGCATCAGTGTCCATCAGCAGCTTCTCGTATTCGTGTGCCAATCACCCACAATAGGGATTTATCTAGTACACAGAAATAAGTAAAATTAACTAATGAAGTACGTGTATAATACTATCCCGAGCTCAGGTCAGGTGATGAAGAAATTATTGGAGACAAAAATCAGGTGATACCAAAAGTGGGTCGGGGCCTTAATCTGGCCCTGACTTCCCTATCCTTGGATCAAATCCGAATGCCTCTCATTTTTCCAAGCACTGGGAACCCCCTACGGCTTTAGCGCTTTCCGTATGAATATAATAATGTGCAATCAATCATACGCCCATTTTGATTTGTTCATAGCAAATCACTTTGGAACAGTACAATTTATTGTGACTGTTGTCGCTCCAATATTCTTTATTATTTTTATGAGTTTCTATAAAAAAAGTATTTATTCTTAGTTCTTCCATTACTAGATAAATTATTAGTACTCTTATTCACTTCTGAAAAATGTAAATAATCTCCCTATGGTCAGATATATCGTTAAATTTATGTCATTAAAATTGCACATTCAGTTCTGTGATTAACCTCATCCACCTGGAATTTAATTATCTCACTTTGTTGTTATAAATTTAACCTTAAAAATGACATGAGTATATAGTAAGTCTAACATAATATTATTTAGATTTTATTAAATAAAATGAACTAATTTGGCACTTCAGCTCTCGGTGATCACGTAAAAAATATCCCATCGTATCAGTCAACAAAATTAATTTTATGATGCCTCTCAAGGAACGTTTCTGTCCTGGATGCCAAACAATAAAAAAAATATATTTTCATTGAAGCTAGCAGACTGGAAATGTACATAACCTTCACCGTGACTCTGAACCCAAGATAATAAGCATAATTCCTTACCGTGAATGAACTTTGCTCATATCTAATACAGTCGAGCTCACACAGGCGAACTTTAGATGTCAGCAGTGGATTAATATTAATTCGTAATTTTTTCTTGTGCAAATTATTTTTGTTCTGTTGTGGAAAATATGGAATGGATAATAACGGTGGGTAATTATTCAGAGGAAATTGGAAAAAATAAATGATGCAGGCAAATTAAAAATAAAAAATTCTTAGTATCAGATCATTATCTCCTTTCAGATCACCGCTGTTATCCGCACAATTTATTTTTTGTTCATGGTTGCCTCCGCATTCATCTCAAAAATAAAGCGTTCGGAAGAAATAAGGGCGTAATAAAATAAACCGCAAATATGACTCGTCTGAAAGATCTAATTCAGAGACTGAAGAAAACTCGAAATTTTAATGGGTGATATTTTCCTGCACAAACTAATTAGTCTCTCACTCTGTCTCTCTTGCTCTCTCTCTCACTCTCGCTATCTTCATATATACGTATATATACTGCTTGTGGAAGCTAGTACTACACCAAACGGGGAGTAAAATGAAATTACCTCTGAGGCACCTACAGCATCGTATGTCATCGGATCAAGGTACAACACCTAGCTCTGCTGGGTGCGTAATTCTTGTAGAACTGTATAGTCCAATGGGGGGTAAAGCATCGTGAATTTTCGCTTGTGAAGAGGCCTAAAACAACACGGGTTCGATCCCTCGGCTAGTTTATACATACAAACATATATATATATATATATATATATATATATATATATATATATATATATATATATATATATATATATCGTGCCGAATAGGCAGAACTTGCTATCTTGGCTTAAATAGCAACGCTTATCTTGCCATATAGGAAAAGTGAAAAATTTTGTATGCAATAATTTCGCCAAAATCATTCTGAACCTAACGAAAAAAATATATTTCACTGTGTTCGTTTAGTATTAAATTATTGTAAACAAATCTAAAATATATTTAGTTGAGTTAGGCTAAAATAAATTATTCTTGTTATAATAAGATTATTTAAGTTTTCTAAGTTCCTTTTGGTGCAAAATTAAAATTTTTTACATTAACATTAATCAAAAAAAATATATCTTTAAACTTAGAGAAAATTTTAGAAAGGACTTAATTTTAAATAAGTTCTTGCTAATTGACCAGTTTTACATATTCGGCACAACATTATATTACAGAATTCCATGAATCCCTTCATGGACGATACTTTGCTTACACTCCAACAACATTTTAAATTGTAAAAACCGCTTGCCTCTACTCCTATCTAACACTCTCACACAAGCCTGTTGCATGTCGATGCCTCTTAAACTCAAAACCTTCGTAACCCTTTCCTTCTAAGTGTCCAGATTACTACAACAAACCTTCAGTCCTCTAAATTATTCTTTTGGTAACCCCACAACTAATCTTCAAGCTAAGAAAATTCCTGCGGGAGAATGGGAGAAGGACACGGACTGTGTGTTGAGGTAACGGTTTAAACGGGAGATCCCCACGGATCCGATTAAGAAAGTTCCAGACTGATGCTAATGCTAATCACATCAGGCTTAAGTGAAGAGAGTTCAGATATTTACTTAATCCTGTAGGCTTGTACAAGTTCCATGCGTTAAGGAGCTCCACTGCCCTTAATGCATTCATGTAAGATATATATATATATATATATATATATATATATATATATATATATATATATATATATATATATATATATGTATATATATATATATATATATATAAGCTAAATCGACGAACTTAGCCTAAAAAGCGAAGGTCATGTTATTTCATAAGAAAAGAGATAAAAGATAAAATGTTTGCGAAATTCCGTCTGAACTTTACGAAAAATTATAGATGAATTTTTATTAAATAGCATAGAAATATAAACTGATCTATAATATATTAGGTGAAGTTAGCTGAGGTTTATGAGCTCGGTCTTATGAAACATCGATACCATGGCTAACCCTTCTAGGGTAGGGTAGGCGCCTGAGCCCGAGCCTTTAGCTCATAAGACTGTCATTCCCATTAACCCCCTTGTGGCGGGGATGGCAGACCAGAGAGGCCTAGCTTGTGGCTAGGCCTGGGGACAGTTGGTCCCAAAGATGAGGAGGTACTTGTGCCTCCTCCCATGGGAGACTTAGGTCTCAGACACTCCCTAAAGTGGGAGCCAAGGCCGGGCCACCACTTGGAAAAGGCCCTGGCCACCACTTGGAAAAGGCCCGGGCAGGGAGAATACCGGCTAATCTTTAATAATAATAATAATCTTATGAAAGACTAGTAATTACATACATTGTTTTCAATGAAAAAAATTGTATCTATTAATCCATAAAAGAATATTTGAATATTGAATTTTTAGAGCAGTTCGACATGACCGACCAATTCGGATTATTATTATTAATATTATAATTATTATTATATAGGGTTAGTGTGTGCAGCAGAAGTATGTGAGTATAGGAAGGTGACCAGTGGAATGATGAGGTAAAGAGAATGGCAAGTGAAAAGTTAATATAAGAGATTTTTACAAAGGAGAAGTGATATAATGAGGGTGGAGTATGTAGAGAGTAAAAGATAGGTTAATAGAAATACGAACCTTGGGACAAGGGAAGAGTGCTCTGCTCACCGTACCACACTGGTCAATACTCTGACGCTCAGGTATCCTAGGCGTTTGGTTCAAAGCAGCCAGCATTCAGGAAGGTGGCTTTGAGCTTTTCATCTCGTTCCCTGAATGCAGCGACCAACGAAGATTTTTACAATGTTTATAAATCGCAGAACAAGTGAAATATTTACAAACACTGATCTCAGGCAGAAGGAATCCTGGCTGCTTTGGACCAAAGCGTCTAGCGTAGCTGGGCGCCAAAGTATTGATCAGTTTGGTACTTTGAGCAGAGCTCTGCGTACCTTGTTCCAGAGGTTCCATTATGCTGTTCCTGATCAGCCAGGCAGTGGTGCTTATGTTGCACTGGCTGAGCAGGCCAGCAACGAAGAGGCCAGATCTGGGACTAAACTGCTGGGAAGATAACTTCCTGGAACTGTCAGCAGGTAATTTCAAATAGTAAACGCCTTTGATGGTTGTAGTCACTAACAATGCAGACTGCTGTTAGCAACAATGCAGGCTGAGGTCACCAGCCACCCAGACTGCAGTTATCATGTAGGCTGTGGTCACCATCCATGCAGGTTGCGCTCTACTGTGGTGACGGGATAATTAAAGTTTGTTGAGCAAGAAAACTTCCGACCAGCTGGATAGCGATGCCTGTCAAACTGCTTAGGAAAACGTTAATGTATGAGGAGAAAAAGTAAATTTTTTTTCGAATTAGTATAAACACTCCTCAAAAGGTGTAATCATAATATTGACATACGGAAATTCTGGCAAAGCACTTTAACTGCACAATCAATACTGCAACCACCAGAACTTAATTCGCAATATGAAAATTATAGGGTGAACCGAAGCATCGTCTCATGTTCCTCTCCAACTTACATGTTATTTGTGAATCGACTCTTAATTACACAATATCAACAGAAACTTGGCCCACTACACATACAAGCCACAGAACCACCACTTGTATATTATCTGCACACAGTGTCCATTCGTCCCAAACATTACAATCAAGCCTACGCATACTCTGAGCTTCCATCAAAACAAGGTTGTACCATCAGCACAAAGCCTCTTTAATTCCACTATCATGATAACACTAGTAGCACCAGCAACACATGCAGCACCAACTGTACTTACAGCACCTTCGGTAGCACCACCACCGAGGCAATAGCCCCACCATTACCACTGTCAGAGCCCCGTCAGTCAAACCAGTAACATTCTGAGTGATCACATTGGTTCCTTCTGTAATCTTGGCTGGCGTGATTGTCCGCTGCTGAGGCCCAGATAAGAAGGCTTATTGCTGTCCCTGCTCTTAAAACGCAAATTCCCTGCGATGTAATGCCAGCCTATCTCTTCTGTGATGGTGATCCTCAGGTTGAAAGAATGAGTAAAAATGGTTTCAGGGAACCCATCACGTTACCATTTACCATCCAAATACTTTTTCTTGCACCTTCATTTTATCTTCTTTTTTTTAGACTTTTCTTGATCCGATGGAAAACTTTCCGTTTATCCCATTCTGCCCCGTTTATATTCTGGGTCAGTCTCAGCTATGATAAGGTGTCTAATAACTTCCTGAAATCAATGCATATGGACTCTAACGACAGGCATCTTCATTGCCTTAACAATATTATGTTACTGAACTTCTGTAGATTTGTTAGACAGAAATTACCGTCCTGTAATTCTCACTGATTTTCTACAACTAAGTCTCCATATGGGTGCACCGCCATCTTCCTCTTGATATTTTCCAATATTTATGACAGAGCATGTGTCAGTGAAGTTGTCCTATAGTTGAGTGCTTCTTGCTTGATACTCTGTTTACATATTAGGGCAATATTTTGTATTCCAGATGTCCGGCAGCGTTCCCCGCTCCAGTGAGTTCACGTAGGTCATTGCAATGGCAAAATAGTACACACATAGATTTCTCTGTCTCTGTCTGTTTGTCTATCTGTGTCTGTCTCTATCACTCTCTCTCTCTCTCTCTCTCTCTCTCTCTCTCTCTCTCTCTCTCTCTCTCTCTCTCTCTCTCTCTCTCTCATGCACACGTGAGCTCACCCCCCTTCCCCCCACACACCATACACACATCACACATACAGCACACATATACCACACACACACCACATACACACCACACACACACACCACACACACACACACACACACACACACACACACACACACACACACACACACACACACACACACACACACACACACACACATACACACACCATACACCACAAATACACCACACACATACACACACACACACACCAAACACACACACACATACACACACACACACACACACACACACACACACACACACACACACACACACACACACACACACACACACACACACACACATACACATACACACACACAGAGCTAAGGGGGTATGTCCTACGAGGAGAGGTTAAGGGAAATCAACCTGAAGACACTGGAGGACAGGAGAGAAAGAGGGAACATGATAACGGCATATAAAATACTGTGAGGAATTGACAAGGTGGACAGAGACAGAATGTTCGAGAGATGGGACACAGCAACAAGGGGACACAGTTGGAAGTTGAAGACACAGATGAATCACAGGAATGTAAGGAAGCATTTCTTCAGTCACAGTAGTCAGGAAGTGGAATAGTTTGGGAAGTGATCTAGTGAAGGCAGGATCCACTCATAGCTTTAAATTGAGGTATGATAAAGCTTATGGCTCAGGGAGAGTGACCCAGTAGCGGCCATTGGAGAGGAGGGGCCAGGAGCTATGAATCGACCCTTGCAACCACAACTAGGTGAGTACAACTAGGTGAGTACACACACGATACAAAAGATGGCTAGGATGGTTAGGATCGGCCTTTACAGTGGTGGAAAGGGTTCGTGTACATGTGTGTGTATGCACAGAGTATGTTCTCACATGCTCTTGTGCGTGTGTAGTGTTTGTGAGGCCTAGTAGACTCTACATCAGAGAAGAAGGAGGAGGAGGATGAGGAGGAGGGGGAAAAGGAAGAGGAAGAGGAAGTGACGAAGGAAGAGGATGAGGAGGAGGAGGTGGGAGAGGAAGAGGTAGAGGAGTGAGAGGAGTAGGCGGAAGGGGAGAATGAAGAGGGGGAGGAGGAAGAGAAGGAGGAGGAGGAAGAGGAGGAGGAGGAGGAAGGGGAGAAGGAGAAAGAGGAGGAGGAGAAAGAGGAGGAAAAGGAGGAGGAGAAATAGGAGGAGGAGGAAGAGGGGGAGGGAAGGGGTTTTCCTGTTTATTTATCCGCTTAGTGTGTGTGTGTGTGTGTGTTTTTGGGTGTGGTCGTGAGAGTGAGTGAGTGTGAATGAGTGTGTGAGATAGTGTGACGGAGTGTACGAGTGCGGGATAGTGTGAGGGAGAGTGTGTGGTAGAGAGTGTGGTAGAGGGTGTGGTAGAGGGTGTATCTGTGAGCTGTCACTGTTTATAAGGGGTGCCTGCTGTTCATGTATGTGTGTACGCACAACACAATCGCGTTCTATTTCCATGGAAAGTCATGGAGAAGATTATCAGGAGAGTGGTGGAGCACCTGGAATGGAACAAGATTATAAACGACAAACAGCACGGATTCATGGAAGGCAAAACCTGTGTCACAAACATACTGGAGTTTTATGACAAGGTAACAGAAATAAGACAGGAGAGTGAGGGGTGGGTAGATTGCATTTTTCTTGGGCTGTAGAAAGCCTTCGACACAGTTCCTTACAGAGAGAGACCTGAGCTTGCTACCATCTGCAGCTCATAAGACTGCCATCCCCACGTGCCCCTTTGAGGGGGGGTAGATGGCAGACCAGAGGCCTAGCTTCTCTCTACGAGCCCCGTGAGGGCGGGGAATGTGGCTAGGCCTGGGGACACTTGGTCCCACAGATGAGGAGGTACTATACCTCCTCCCATGGGAGACTTAAGTCTCGAGACACTCCCCAGATAGGGAGCCAAGGCCGGGTCACCACTACTTGGAAAAGACCCGGGCCGGGAGAATACCGGCGAATAAAAAAAAAAAACAAAAAAAAACAGTTCCTTACAAGAGATTAGTGCAGAAGCTAGAGGATCAGGCACATATAATAGGAAGGGCACTGCAATGGATCATAGAATACCTGACAGGGAGGCAACAACGAATCATGGTACATGAAGAGGTATCAGAGTATGCGCCTGTGACGAGCGCGGTCCCACAGGGGTCAGTCCTAGGACCTTTGCTGTTTTGGTATATATAAATGACATAACGGAAGGGATACACTCAGAAGTGTCCTTGTTTGCAGATGATGTGAAGTTAATGAGGAGAATT